>NW_026967568.1:0-52500 GCF_028390025.1 Pseudophryne corroboree
GAGTCCCACTCAGGTAATTGGATTGGTGGGACGCCCAGAGTTGCGAAAAAGGCCGGTAGATCAGGTGGTTTGGAGAGCATTGCTATCTTGCCATTGTGGGAGACCTGAAGAGAAAAAGGGAAACCCCATCTGTACTTTAGCTGAAGTTTCCGAAGGGAATCTGTAAGGGGTTTCAGGGTTCTGCGTTGTTGTAGTGTTGACCACGCCAGGTCTGGGAACAACTGAACCTTATCGCCTTGGAAATCTATGTTATCCAGTTGACGGGCCTTTCTCATTATCTCTTCCTTTTGCGCATAGTAATGGAGCCTACAAATCACATCTCTGGGCCTGTCCGATGGTATACCCCGAGGTCGGAGAGCCCGGTGCGCTCTGTCAATCATAATGTCCTCACTCAAATCCAAGTCGATAAGCTCTCCAAATATCTTTGTCAGCGCATTCGCCAGATCAGCCTGTTGGATACTTTCCGAGAGCCCCCTAACCCTGATATTTTTCCGCCTCCCACGATTATCCATATCTTCGACTCTTGACTTAAGGAAGGCTATATCTCTCCTCTGTTGGGAAATCACCTCCTGAAAACCAATTAAAGAGGATAAGCTAGCTGTCTCATGGCGTTCCAAGACATCGACACGGGTTGCTATCTGCGACATATCTTGTTGCAGCGCGGTCACTTCCCGTTTGATGGTAGACCGTAAACGGGTCTCTAAAGCTGAGAAATCCTGTTTCGTAGGAAGTGACTTAACATGTGAAAGTATCTCACCAATATCAGTTGTCAAGGATGCGGACAATGGCGGTTGTGGGGTCGAAGGAGTCGACATGACTTCCGTTTGCGTATTAATGATTGGAGAGTCCGGGAGGGCGTGGGTAGAGGTCGGGCTTGTTATGGGTGTAGTCAAGAATTGACGTAGATCTGAGGAACGGCGGGCCGTCGAGTTTGGAGTCTCATCTGGCCTGGTCTTCGCCTTATTTTTCTTCTTGCCTCTCACGATGACATCGGATTAGAA
Organism: Pseudophryne corroboree; assembly: GCF_028390025.1. Lineage (NCBI taxonomy): Eukaryota > Metazoa > Chordata > Amphibia > Anura > Myobatrachidae > Pseudophryne > Pseudophryne corroboree. The sequence continues at coordinate 1,002 of NW_026967568.1, forward strand.
AGAAAGGTGGTATGATGTGTCACATTTACTTATCCCAGGTGATGTAGAATTATTTGGGCCGTCGCCGTGCAGTAGCCCCCCCACATGGCTCTAAGGAAACATCAGGCCAGCAGTCACATCAGCCGAGCAACTATCTGAGGTTTCACATATTTATGCGTGGAGTTGCGACTTATGAGTGCAGCGGCCTCTCGAGGGGAGGTATAGGTTATGTCAACAAGATGGCCGGCTCTAGTCGGAAGCAGCTGGGGGGTTGATTAACAGCACCCGGAGCTGGGTGAAGTATTGCAGTCCCGTAAATACGTTTTATATTTAGGAGCCCGTGAGTCACCAGGGTCCGCTGGGGCCAGTAGCTATGTGTGGGTAGGTATCCGGACTCCAGGTCGACAGCACAAAGGTCGACACACTTTAGGTCGCCGCCAATTGGTCGACACACATTAGGTCGACAGGGTCAAAGGGTCGACATGGTCAAAAGGTCGACATGGAAAAGGTCGACATGAGTTTTTCACGATTTTTTTCTTTTTTTGAACCTTTTCATACTTAACGATCCACGTGGACTACGATTGGAACGGTAAAGTGTGCCGAGCGAAGGCACCATGCCCGAAGCATGGCGAGCAAAGCGAGCCATGCGAGGGGACGCGGTGCACTAATTCGGGTTCCCGGTCACTCTACGAAGAAAACGTCACCAAAAAAACAACATTAAAAACTCATGTCGACCTTTTTCCATGTTGACCTTGTTCTTGTCGACCTTTTGACCCTATCGACCTTTTGACCCTGTCGACCTAATGTGTGTCGACCAATTGGTGTCGACCTAAGGTGTGTCGACCTTTGTGCTGTCGACCCTGAGTCCCAGACCCGTGTGGGTACTAGGGTGCTGAAGCAACGCTCTTGCACAATCTTACCGGGGTGAGCTTCCCAGAGAAGCAGCTCCGACACGCTGACCCCCTGCCCGGTGGTGTAATTCTGCACGATGTGTGCGATCCGCCTCCGGAGGTCCGCGGGCAGCGTGCGTCGTCAAGGTGAGTGCGGGTCTAAGCTCCAAGCCTGGAGCGAGGCTCTCCTCCCGTATGTCTGCCGGGCGCCGCACAGTTCCGGTCCACCGCCGACGGCCCTGGCCGGCCGGATCGCGAGCACAGCCGCCGCTCTTCAGTGTCCACCTCAGGTCAGTTCCAGCGTCTGTTCCGTCTCTCAGAGACAGTGGGGCGATCCGCGGCACAGCCACTCCGGTCCCGGAAGGCCTTCCGGGTTGAGGTGTAAATTGAGGCCCCGGTCTAATGGGTGCCTGCAGGCCGCAATCCGCGGGAGCTCCGGGAGGTGCTCCCCGATTCCGCGGTTCTGGCAGGGATGTTCCCAGTAGGTATAGAAGGGGCTTTGGATCTGCTTAGCTTACTTAGGAAGTGCAGAAATCGACCCAGGTGAAATTCCTCTGTTGGGGCCTTCCTGGCCTTACACCACGCAACATATTTTCGCCAAATACGGTGATAATGGTTTGCAGTTACTTCTTTCCTGGCTTTTATCAGCGTAGGAATGACTTCATCCGGAATGCCCTTTTCCTTTAGGATCCGGTATTCAACCGCCATGCCGTCAAACGCAGCCGCGGTAAGTCTTGGAACAGACAGGGCCCCTGCTGTAGCAGATCCTGTCTGAGCGGTAGAGGCCATGGGTCCTCTGATATCATTTCTTGAAGTTCTGGGTACCAAGCTCTTCTTGGCCAATCCGGAACCACGAGTATCGTTCTTACTCCTCGTCTTCTTATTTTTCTCAGTACCTTTGGTATGAGAGGCAAAGGAGGGAACACATAAACCGACTGGTACACCCACGGTGTCACTAGGGCGTCCACAGCTATCGCCTGAGGGTTCCTTGACCTTGCGCAATATCTCTCTAGTTTTTTGTTTAGGCGAGACGCCATCATGTCCACCTGTGGCCTTTCCCAATGGTTTACCATCAGTTGGAAGACTTCTGGATGAAGTCCCCACTCTCCCGGGTGTAGGTCGTGTCTGCTGAGAAAGTCTGCTTCCCATTTGTCCACTCCCAGAATGAACACTGCTGACAGTGCTAAGACGTGATTTTCCGCCCATCTGAGAATCTTTGTGGCTTCTGCCATCGCCATCCTGCTTCTTGTGCCGCCCTGTCGGTTTACATGGGCGACTGCCGTGATGTTGTCTGATTGGAACAGAACCGGCTGGTTTTGAAGCAGGGGCCTTGCCTGACTTAGGGCATTATAAATGGCCCTCAGTTCCAGAAAATTTATGTGTAGGGACGACTCCTGACTTGACCAAAGTCCTTGGAAATTTCTTCCCTGTGTGACTGGCCCCCGGCCTCGTAGGCTGGCATCCGTGGTCACCAGGACCCAGTCCTGTATGCCGAATCTGCGGCCCTCTATAAGATGAGCCGTCTGCAGCCACCACAGCAGAGATACCCTAGTCCTTGGAGACAGGGTTATCAGCCGATGCATCTGAAGATGCGATCCTGATCACTGGTCCAAGAGGTCCCACTGAAAGGTTCTTGCATGGAACCTGCCGAATGGAATTGCTTCGTAGGAAGCTACCATTTTTCCCAGGACTCGTGTGCAGTGATGCACCGATACCTGTTTTGGTTTCAGGAGGTCTTTGACTAGAGATGACAGCTCCTTGGCCTTCTCCATCGGGAGAAACACTTTTTTCTGTTCTGTGTCCAGAACCATCCCCAAGAACAGTAGGCGTGTGGTAGGAACCAGCTGTGACTTTGGAATGTTTAGAATCCATCCGTGCTGTTATAGCACTTCCCGAGGTAGTGCTACCCTGACCAACAACTGCTCCTTGGACCTCGCCTTTATAAGGAGATCGTCCAAGTACGGGATAATTAAAACTCCCTTTTTTCGAAGGAGTATCATCATTTCTGCCATTACCTTGGTAAACACCCTCGGTGCCGTGGACAGTCCAAACGGCAGCGTCTGGAATTGGTAATGGCAATCCTGTACCACAAATCTGAGGTACTCCTGGTGGAGGATGGTAAATGGGGACATGCAGGTAAGCATCCTTGATGTCCAGAGATACCATGTAATCCCCCACGTCCAGGCTTGCAATAACCGCCCTGAGCGATTCCATTTTGAACTTGATTTTTTTTATGTATGTGTTCAAGGATTTCAAATTTAAAATGGGTCTCACCGAACCGTCCGGTTTCGGTACCACAAACAGTGTGGAATAGTAACCCCGTCCTTGTTGAAGTAGGGGCACCTTGACTATCACCTGCTGGGAATACAGCTTGTGAATTGCCGCTAGCACAGCCTCCCTGCCTGAGGGAGTAATCGGCAAGGCAGATTTGTGGAAACGGCAGGGGGGAGGCGCCTCGAATTCCAGCTTGTACCCCTGAGATACTACTTGGAGGATCCAGGGATCCACCTGTGAGCGAGCCCACTGATCGCTGAAATTTTTGAGGCGGCCCCCCACCGTACCTGGCTCCGCCTGTGAAGCCCCACCGTCATGCGGCGGACTTGGTAGAAGCGGGGGAGGACTTTTGTTCCTGGGAACCTGCTGTTTGTTGCAGCCTTTTTCCCCTACCCGCCTTTTCCCCGCCAGTTTTTCTGGGGTCGAAAGGACTGTACCTGATAAAACGGCGCTTTCTTAGGCTGTGAGGGAACATGGGGCAAAAAAGCTGACTTCCCTGCTGTTGCTGTGGAAACTAGGTCTGAGAGACCATCCCCGAATAACTCCTCACCCTTATAAGGAAAAACTTCTATGTGCCTTTTCGAATCTGCATCCCCTGTCCACTGCCGAGACCATAAGCCTTTCCTAGCAGAAATGGACAATGCACTTATCTTAGATGCCAGCCGGCAGATCTCCCTCTGTGCATCTCTCATGTATAAGACTATATGCTCTATGGTTAGCAGAATAGTGTCCCTGTCTAGGGTGTCAATATTTTCCGACAGGGAATCTGACCACGCAGCTGCAGCGCTGCACATCCATGCCGAAGCAATAGCTGGTCTAAGTATAATGCCTGAGTGTGTATATACAGACTTCAGGATCGCCTCCTGCTTTCTATCAGCAGGCTCCTTCAGGGTGGCCGTATCCGGAGATGGTAGTGCCACCTTTTTTGACAAACGTGTGAGCGCTTTATCCACCCTAGGGGGTGTTTCCCAATGTGACCTATCCTCTGGCGGGAAAGGGTACGCCATTAGTAACTTTTTAGAAATTACCAATTTTTTATCGGGGGAAGCCCACGCTTCTTTACACTTCATTTAATTCTTCAGATGGGGGAAAAACTATTGGTAGTTTTTTCTCCCGAAACATAATACCATTTTTTGTGGTACCTGGGTTTATATCAGAAATGTGTAATACCTCTTTCATTGCCTCAATCATGCAATGAATGGCCCTAGTGGACATTAAATTTGACTCCTCGTCGTCGACACTGGTATCAGTATCCGTGTCGACATCTGTGTCTGCCATCTGAGGTAGCGGGCGCTTTAGAGCCCCTGATGGCCTTTGAGACGCCTGGGCAGGCACGAGCTGAGAAGCCGGCTGTCCCGCATTTGGCATATCGTCAAATTTTTTATGTAAGGAGTCTACACTTGCACGTAATTCCTTCCATAAGTCCATCCACTCAGGTGTCTGCCCCGCAGGGGGTGACATCACATTTATAGGCAACTGCTCCGCCTCCACATAATGTTCCTCATCAAACATGTCGACACAGCCGTACCGACACACCGTACACACACAGGGAATGCTCTAACAGAGGACAGGACCTCACAAAGCCCTTTGGGGAGACAGAGAGAGAGTATGCCAGCACACACCAGAGCGCTATATAATACAGGGACTAACTGAATTATATATCCCCTATAGCTGCTATAATCTTTATACTGCGCCTAAATTTAGTGCCCCCCCTCTCTTTTTTACCCTTCTGTAGTGCAGACTGCAGGGGAGAGCCAGGGAGCTTCCTTCCAGCGGAGCTGTGAGGGAGAAATGGCGCCAGTGTGCTGAGGGAGATAGCTCCGCCCCTTTTTCGGCAGACTTTTCTCCCGCTTTTTTATGGATTCTGGCAGGGGTAATTATCACATATATAGCCTCTGGGGCTATATATTGTGATTATTTAGCCAGCCAAGGTGTTTTTATTGCTGCTCAGGGCGCCCCCCCCCAGCGCCCTGCACCCACCAGTGACCGGAGTGTGAGGTGTGCATGAGGAGCAATGGCTACTTTGGCTACCTTGGTGAAGACTGAAGTCTTCTGCCGCCGATTTTCCGGACCTCTTCTTGCTTCTGGCTCTGTAAGGAGGACGGCGGCGCGGTTCCGGGACCGAACATCAAGGACGGGTCCTGCGGTCGATCCCTCTGGAGCTAATGGTGTCCAGTAGCCTAAGAAGCCCAAGCTAGCTGCAAGCAGGTAGGTTCGCTTCTTCTCCCCTTAGTCCCTCGTTGCAGTGAGCCTGTTGCCAGCAGGTCTCACTGTAAAATAAAAAACCTAAAATATACTTTCTTTCTAGGAGCTCAGGAGAGCCCCTAGTGTGCATCCAGCTCGGCCGGGCACAAAAATCTAACTGAGGCTTGGAGGAGGGTCATAGTGGGAGGAGCCAGTGCACACCAGGTAGTCTAAAAGCTTTCTTTTAGTTGTGCCTAGTCTCCTGCGGAGCCGCTATTCCCCATGGTCCTTTCAAAGTTCCCAGCATCCACTAGGACGTCAGAGAAAAACAGTTACAGCTTATACACTACAGACCTAACATTAATAACTAAACAGAACAACATGAAACAAATATAAACAATAGCGAGCGATCGTAAACACAAGTACACAGAGTGAGAATGAATGGCATACACAAAAGGTAACAAAGTGGCTACAGAGAACATACCATACGTGGGAATACTCGCATGCGCAACCCGGACCCAGACCTCCGATATCAAGCAGATGATCGTTGATGAGAGAGAGTACTGGCCGGTCAGGGAACAGTGGCCTTTATATACACACCCTACAGTACAATACAATGGTCCCTACAATCTCATTGTCCATTGTGCATTATAACAAAAGGTCATAGGTGGATTCGAACAGGTGGGCTGTGACTATTACAAACTGCTCAGGTGGGAGGTATCCTCAGGCTTCCCGCCGCATGGATAATGAACTGCAAATACAGTAAATGTCTGTAAACTACTTTTATACATAACTATACGCAGCAGCGAACAATCTCTTCCTAACCAACACCGGAATGTTTCTAATAAAATACTCTGCAGATTGATACTAAACACCATCGTTCAACCTTTGTCTGACCCTTTGTATCATGCAAAGAGGAATCCCCATGTCCACGAACCATTTACACTATACATACTCGCAGACATTATTTAGGGGAATATTATCTACAAAACACACTATATTGGTTAAATATGTAGCGATCGAGTCGCTCGCTAGACGCTCACAAACTCCACCGTAAATACACATCTCAATGTGCAGGAGACGTAGGAGCGTCCCCTACGCAACCTGAGGGGATGCGTACGCACGGGGGAGTGGGTGCACGAGCAGCGGGCATGTGCATTGGGGTTAGTACAAGGCATTGTGAATCACAATATTTTTCGACTTTGACAAGAAATAGATGTACCGGTAGGTTTAAAATCTTATTTTCTCTTACATCCTAGAGGGACTCTGTAAGGACCATGGGGATTATACCAAAGCATCCAATCGGGCGGGAGAGTGCGTATGACTCTGCAGCACCGGCTGAGCAAACGCTAGGTCCTCATCTGCCAGGGTATCAAACTTGTAGAATTTAGCAAAAGTGTTTGACCCCGACCAAGTCGCCGCTCGGCAAAGTTGTAATGCCGAGACGCCTCGGGCAGCCGCCCAAGGAGAGCCCACCTTCCTAGTGGAATGGGCCTTAACCGAATTTGGTACCGGCAATCCAGCCGTAGAGTGAGCCTGCTGAATCGTGTCACAGATCCAGCGAGCAATAGTCTGCTTCGAAGCAGGTGTGCCAATCTTATTGGCCACATACAGGACAAACAGGGCCTCTGTTTTCCTAATACTAACCGCCCTGGCTACATAAATCTTTAAGGCCCTGACTACGTCCAGGGATCTGGAATCCTCCAGGTCACTTGTAGCCACAGGCACCACAATAGGTTGATTCACATGGAATGAAAAAACCACCTTAGGCAAAAATTGCGGTCGTGTCCTCAATTCAGCTCGATCCACATGAAAAATCAAGTAGGGGCTTGTGTGTGACAAAGCCGCCAATTCGGATACTCGCCTTGCTGATGCCAAGGCCAACAACATGACCACCTTCCAAGTAAGAAATTTCAACTCAACCTTGTTTAGCGGTTCAAACCAGTGTGATTTTAGGAACTGCAACACTACGTTGAGGTCCCATGGTGGAGGCACAAAAGGGGGCTGGATGTGCAGCACTCCCTTTACAAACATCTGGACTTCTGGAAGAGAAGCCAATTCCTTCTGAAAGAAAATCGAGAGGGCCGAAATCTGAACCTTAACAGAGCCTAATTTCCGGCCCATATCCACTCCTGTTTGTAGAATGTGGAGAAAATGACCCAGATGAAAATCTTCCGTAGGTGCATTCTTGGTCTCACACCAAGACACATACTTTCGCCAGATACGGTGATAATGTTTTACCGTCACCTCCTTCCTAGCCTTTATTAAAGTATGGATGACCTCTTCCGGAATCCCCTTTTTTGCTAGGATTCGGCGTTCAACCGCCATGCCGTCAAACGTAACCGCGGTGAGTCTTGAAATAGACAGGGCCCCTGTTGCAACAGGTCTTCCCTCAGCAGAAGAGGCCAGGGATCTCCTGTGAGCATCTCTTGTAGATCTGAGTACCAGGCCATTCGTGGCCAGTCTGGGACAACGAGTATCGTCTGTACTCTTCTTTGTCTTATGATCCTCAACACTTTTGTGATGAGAGGAAGAGGAGGAAACACGTAGACCAATTTGAACACCCACGGTGTTAACAGAGCGTCTACTGCTACTGCCTGAGGGTCCCGAGACCTGGCACAATACCTCCGAAGTTTTTTGTTGAGGCGTGACGCCATCATGTCTAATTGAGGAGTTCCCCAAAGATGTATTATGTCTGCAAAGACTTCTTGATGAAGTCCCCACTCTCCTGGATGGAGATCGTGTCTGCTGAGGAAATCTGCTTCCCAGTTGTCCACTCCCGGAATGAAGACAGCCGACAGAGCGCTCACGTGATTTTCCGCCCAGTGAAGAATCCTGGTGGCTTCCGCCATCGCGACTCTGCTTCTTGTCCCGTCTTGGCAGTTCACATGAGCCACTGTGGTGGGATTGTCTGACGGAATCATAACCGGTAGGTTTTGAAGAAGACTCTCCGCTTGTCGAAGGCCGTTGTATATGGCCCTGAGTTCCAACACATTGATGTGTAGACATGACTCCTGGTCTGACCAAAGTCCCTGAAAATTTCTTCCTTGAATTCCGAATCTGCGACCCTCCAGTAGATGAGCACTTTGCAACCACCACAGGAGAGACACCCTGGCCCATGGTGACAGAATAATTTTTCGATGTAAGTGTAGATGAGACCCGGACCACTTGTCCAGAAGGTCCCATTGAAAAGTCCTTGCATGGAACCTTCCGAATGGAATGGCCTCGTTGGCCGCCACCATTTTTCCCAGAACTCGAGTGCACTGGTGAACAGATACCCTTTTCGGTTTCAGCAGGTCTCTGACCATGTTCTGGATGTCCTGGGCTTTCTCCATTGGAAGCTAGACCTTCATTTGTTCCGTATCCAGTATCACACCTAGGAACGGTAGTCGAGTTGTCGGAATCAACTGTGACTTCGGTAGATTTAGAATCCAACCGTGTTGCTGGGAGCACTCTCAGAGAGAGCGCCACACTGCTCAGCAATTTGTCCCTTGATCTCGCTTTTATCAGGAGATCGTCCAAGTATGGGATAATTGTGACTCCATGCTTGCGCAGGACCACCATCATTTCCGCCATTATCTTGGTGAAAATCCTCGGGCCGTGGAAGTCCAAACGGCAACGTCTGAAACTGATAATGACAATCCTGTACAGCGAATCTCAGGTATTCCTGATGGGGGGCATATATGGGGACATGAAGGTATGCATCCTTTATGTCCAGAGACACCATAAACTCCCCCTCCTCCATGTTGGCTATTATCGCACTGAGCGATTCCATTTTGAATTTTAATCTTTTTATGTACAGGTTTAGGGATTTCAGATTCAATATAGGTCTGACCGAACCTTCTGGTTTCGAGACCACAAAGAGGGTTGAGTAGTAACCTCTTCCCTGCTGGTTCATGGGAACCCTGATTATCACTTGCTGTATACACAGCGTTTGAATTGCAGCTAACACTACATCCCGTTCCGACGTGGAAACTGGTAGAACCGACTTGAAAAATCGGCGCGGGGGCACCTCTTTGAATTCCAGTTTGTAACTCTGGGAAACTATTTCTAACACCCAGGGATTCAGGCCTGAGCTGACCCAGACCTGGCTGAAAAGTTGAAGACATGCGCCCACCGGCGCGGACTCCCTCACGGGAGTCCCGGCGTCATGCTGTGGGTTTTGGAGTAGCCGGGGAGGACTTTTGTTCCTGGGCCCCTGCCGAAGCAGGTGCTCTTTTGCCTCTGCCCTTACCTCTGGCAAGGAAGGAGGATCCCCGACCTCTTCTGGACTTGTGCGACTGAAAGGACTGCATCTGATAGGGTGGCATTTTCTTTTGCTGTTGGGGAATATATGGTAAAAAATTTGATTTACCTGCTGTAGCTGTGGAAACCAGGTCCGTCAGCCCATCCCCAAACAATATATCACCCTTATAGGGTAGTACTTCCATATGCTTTTTGGAATCCGCATCACCCGTCCATTGGCGAGTCCATAAGGATCGTCTCGCTGAGATCGACATGGCATTGGCCTTAGAAGCCAGCAATCCAATGTCTCTTTGAGCATCCCTCATAAATAAGACTGCATCTTTTATATGGGCTAGAGTTAAGAATATAGTATCCTTATCCATATTTTCAAAATTATCTGTCAGCTCATCTGTCCAAGCTGCAATTGCGCTACACACCCATGCCGACGCAATCGTCGGTCGTAGTACAGCACCCATATGAGAATAAATACACTTTAAAGGTAGTTTCTTGCCTGCGATCTGCAGGGTCCTTAAGGGCAGCTGTGTCAGGAGACGGTAGCGCCACCTTCTTGGACAAGCACGCCAGGGACTTGTCCACAGTGGGAGGTGATTCCCAAATCTCCCTGTCCTGTTTAGGGAAGGGGTATGCCATATAACTTCTTTTGGGGATCTGCAGCCACTTCTACGGAGTCTCCCAAGCTTTTATAAAGAATTCATGTAATTCATGAGATGTGGGAAAATGAATAATCTGTTTCTTTTCCTTAAACATGTGTACCCTTGTGTCGGGGACCGAGGGTTCATCCTCAATATGCAAGACATCCCTAATAGCCACAATCATACACTGAATGGTTTTAGTCACCCTAGGGTGCAATTTTACTTAGTCATAGTCGACACTGGAATCAGAGCCCGTGTCGGTAGTAGTGTCGTGTTAAGGGACGTTTTTGAGACCCCGACAGGCCCTGTGAATCGGTCCAATCCGAGGATTGACCCCCTGATGTTCCCCTTAATTCAGCCTTATCAAGCCTTTCATGTAAAGATGTCACACTTGCATTTAACCTATGCCACATGCTCATCCAATCCTGAGTCGGCACCAGCGATGGGGACACACCACTCATTTGCTCCACCTCCTCCTTGGAGAAGCCTACCGCTTCAGACATGTCGACACACTTACCGACACCCCACACACACAGGGGGTTACCTATAAGGGGATAAATCCCCAACCAGGCCCTTAGGGGAGACAGAGAGAGAGAATGCCAGCACACACCCAGCGCCCAAACACTGGAATATATGACCAGACAGCGCTTTTATATATTTATAATGTTAATCTCCACTCACTGCGTCGCCAATGTGCCCCCTCCTCTTTTTTCCAGCCTGTGAAGCTCAGCAGGGGAGAGAACAGGGAGCCAGCGTTTTCTCATGCAGCCTCTGCGGAGAAAATGGCGCTGATTAGTGCCGGCGGCGGGCTTTGGTCCCCTCATGATATTGTAAGAAAATGGAAGGGGTCTGTGGATTTACTGTCCCACAGCCTAATCCAACATATTTATGCCCAAATTGAGGTTTATTGCTGCCCAGGGCGCGCCCCCCCCCCCCCCCTGCACCCTACAGTGCCTCTTGTGTGTGTGTGTGTGACTGGGAGCAATGGCGCGCAGCTTACCGCTGCGCGCTTACCTCATGAAGATCTGATGTCTTCTGTCGCCTAAAGTATTTTCCTCAATACTCACCCGGCTTCTATCTTCGGCATCTGTGAGGAGGACGGCGGGGCGCTCCGGGACGAACCCCAGGTGAGACCTGTGTTCCGACTCCCTCTGGAGCTAATGGTGTCCAGTAGCCTTAGAAGCAGTGCCCAAATCTTCAAAGCCCTGACCACACCTAGTAACTCGGAATCCTCCAAGTCACGAGTAGCCACAGGCACCACAGTAGGTTGGTTTATATGGAAAGATGACACCACTTTTGGCAGAAATTGTGGACGGGTCCGCAATTCTGCCCTGTCCATATGGAAAACCAGATAGGGGCTTTTATGACAAGGCCGCTAATTCTGACACACGCCTAGCTGAAGCTAAGGCTAATAGCATGACCACCTTCCACGTGAGAAATTTTTACTCCACGGTTTTAAGTGGCTCAAACCAGTGTGACTTCAGGAAACTCAACACCACGTTAAGATCACAAGGTGCCAATGGAGGCACAAAAGGGGGCTGAATATGCAGCACTCCCTTTACAAACGTCTGAACTTCAGGCAGAGAAGCCAGTTCTTTTTGAAAGAAAATAGAGACAGGCCCAAAATCTGGACCTTAATGGAACCCAATTTTAGTCCCTCCTGTAGGAAGTGAAGGAAACGGCCCAGCTGGAATTCCTCCATGGGGGCATTCCTGGCCTCACACCAAGCAACATATTTTCGCCATATACGGTGATAATGTTTAGCCGTCACGTCCTTCCTAGCCTTTATCAGCGTAGGAATGACCTCATCCGGAATGCCTTTTTCTGCTAGGATCCAGCGTTCAACCGCCATGCCGTCAAACGCAGCCGCGGTAAGTCTTGGAACAGACAGGGCCCCTGTTGCAACAAGTCCTGTCTTAGAGGCAGAGGCCATGGGTCCTCTGAGAGCATTTCTTGCAGGTCTGGATACCAAGTCCATCTTGGCCAATCCGGAACAATGAGTATTGTTCTCACTCCTCTTTTTCTTATGATTCTCAGCACCTTGGGTATGAGAGGAAGAGGAGGGAATACATAAACCAACTGGAACACCCACGGTGTCACTAGTGCATCTACAGCTATTGCCTGAGGGTCTCTTGACCTGGTGCAATACCTTTGTAGCTTTTTGTTGAGGCGGAATGCCATCATGTCCACCTGTGGCAGTTCCCACCGACTTGCAATCTGCGTGAAGACTTCTTGATGAAGTCCCCACTCTCCCGGGTGGAGGTCGTGCCTGCTGAGGAAGTCTGCTTTCCAGTTGTCCACCCCCGGAATGAACACTGCTGACAGTGCTCTTACGTGATTCTCTGCCCAGCGAAGAATTCTGGTGGCTTCCGCCATTGCCACCCTGCGCCTTGTGCCACCTTGGCGGTTTACATGAGCCACTGCGGTGATGTTGTCCGACTGAATCAGCACGATTGGTCGCGAAGCAGAGTCTCCGCTTGACGTAGGGCGTTGTATATGGCCCTTAGTTCCAGGATATTGATGTGAAGGCAAGTCTCCTGACTTGACCACAGACCTTGGAAATTTCTTCCCTGTGTGACTGGCCCCCACCCTCGGAGGCTTGCATCGGTGGTCACCAGGACCCAGTCCTGAATGCCGAATCTGCGGCCCTCGAGAAGGTGAGCACTCTGCAGCCACCACAGGAGAGACACCCTGGCCCTGGGGGATAGGGTGATCAGCCGATGCATCTGTAGATGTGATCCGGACCACTTGTCCAACAGATCCCATTGAAAGGTCCTCGCATGGAACCTGCCAAAGGGAATGGCCTCATATGATGCCACCATCTTTCCCAGGACTCGCGTGCAGTGATGCACAGACACCTGTTTTGGTTTTAATAGGTCTCTGACCAGTGTCATGAGCTCCTGAGCCTTCTCCATCGGGAGATAAACCCTCTTCTGGTCTGTGTCCAGAATCATGCCCAGGAAGGGCAGACGAGTCGTAGGAATCAACTGCGACTTTGGAATATTTAGAATCCAGCCGTGCTGTTGTAACACTTCCCGAGAGCATGCTACGCTGATCAGCAACTGCTCTCTGGACCTCGCCTTTATAAGGAGATCGTCCAAGTATGGGATAATTGTGACCCCTTGCTTTCGCAGGAGCACCACCATTTCCGCCATCACCTTGGTAAATATTCTCGGTGCCGTGGAGAGACCAAACGGCAACGTCTGGAATTGGTAATGACAATCCTGTACCCAAAATCTGAGGTACGCCTGATGAGGTGGATAAATGGGGACATGAAGGTATGCATCCTTTATGTCCAGAGACACCATAAAATCCCCCCCTTCCAGGCTTGCGATGACCGCTCTGAGCGATTCCATTTTGAACTTGAACCTTTTCAGGTATATGTTCAGGGATTTTAAATTCAATATGGGTCTGACCGAACCGTCCGGTTTCGGTACCACAAACATGGTCGAATAATAACCCTTCCCTTGTTGAAGGAGGGGAAGCTTGACCACCACCTGCTGAAGATACAATTTGTGAATTGCAGCTAACACTATTTCCCTCTTTAAGGGGGAAGCTGGCAGGGCCGATTTGAGGTATCGATGAGGGGGCCTCTCTTCGAATTCCAGCTTGTATCCCTGAGACACAATCTCTATTGCCCATGGATCCACCTGGGAGTAAACCCACTTGTGGCTGAAATTTCGGAGATGCACCCCCACCGGGCCTAGCTCCGCCTGTGGAGCCCCAGCGTCATGCGGTGGATTTAGTGGAAGCCGGGGAGGACTTCTGTTCCTGGGAACTAGCTGTGTTGTGCAGCTTCTTTCCTCGGCCCTTGCCTCTGGCAAGAAAGGACGCACCTCGGACTTTCTTGTGTTTTTGTGATCGAAAGGACTGCATTTGGTAATACGGTGCTTTCTTAGGTTGTGAGGGAACATATGGCAAAAAGTTTGACTTTCCAGCAGTAGCTGTGGAGACCAGGTCTGAGAGACCCTCCCCAAACAACTCATCACCCTTGTAAGGTAAAACCTCCATGTGCCTTTTTGAGTCAGCATCGCCTGTCCATTGCCGAGTCCACAGGACCCTTCTGGCAGAAAGCGACATTGCATTTATTCTAGAGCCCAGAAGGCTAATGTCTCTTTGAGCATCTCTCGTATATAGGACAGCGTCTTTTATATGCCCCAGGGTCATTAATATAGTATCCTTGTCCAAGGTATCAAGTTCCTCAGATAAGGTATCCGTCCATGCTGCTACAGCACTACACACACAGGCCGACGCAATTGCAGGCCTTAGTAAGGTACCTGAATGTGTATAAATGGACTTCAGGGTACCCTCTTGTTTTCTATCCGCAGCATCTTTTAGGGTGGCCGTATCCTGTGACGGCAGGGCTACCCTCTTGGATAAGCGTGTTAGAGCTTTGTCCACCCTAGGGCAGGATTCCCAGCGTAACCTGTCCGTTGGCGGGAAAGGATACGCCATAAGCATCTGTTTGGAAATCTGCAGTTTTTTATCTGGAAATTCCAAAGCCTTTTCACATAACTCTTTTAGCTCATGTGAAGGGGGAAGGTCACCACCTGCCTTTTTTCCCCATACATATGAACCCTCTTGTCAGGGACTGGGGTTTCCTCTGTGATTTGCAACACATCCTTCATTGCTATAATCATATAACGGATGGCTTTAGCCAATTTAGGCTGTAACTTTGCATCATCGCAATCAACACTGGAGTCCGAATCCATGTCGGTATCTGTGTCAACAATTTGGGATAGTGGGCGCTTCTGAGACCCTGACGGCCTCTGCGACATAGGAACAGGCATGGGCTGAGACCCCGACTGTCCTAAGATTTCAGGTTTATCCAACCTTTTATGAAAGGAATTAACATCATTTAAAACATTCCACATATCCATCCAATCAGGTGTCGGCGCCGTCGGCGGCGACCCCACATTCATTTGCTCCCGCTCTGCTTCCACATAGCCTTCCTCGTCAAACATGTCGACACAAGCGTACCGACAAACCACACACACAGGGGATGCTCTTTTTGAAGACAGTTCCCCCACAAGGCCCTTTGGAGAGATAGAGAGAGAGTATGCCAGCACACACCCCAGCGCTATATGTTCCAGGAATCACACAGTAACTTAGTGTTAACCCAGTAGCTGCTGTATAATATGTTTTTGCACCTAATTTATGTGCCCCCCCCCTCTCTTTTTACCCTCTTCTACCGTGAATCTGCAGGGGAGAGCCTGGGGAGCTTCCTCTCAGCGGAGCTGTGGAGAGAAAATGGCGCTGGTGAGTGCTGAGGAAGAAGCCCCGCCCCCTCAGCGGCGGGCTTCTGTCCCGCGTTTCTGTACACAATTATGGCGGGGGCTCATGCATATATACAGTGCCCAACTGTATATATGCCCAACTTTTGCCAAGAGGTCCTAATTGCTACCCAGGGCGCCCCTCCCCTTCACCCTACAGTGACCGGAGTATGTGGGTGTAGTGTGGGAGCAATGGCGCACAGCTGCAGTGCTGTGCGCTACCTCAGTTTGAAGACTGGAGTCTTCTGCCGCCGATTTCGAAGTCTTCTTGCTTCTTTCACCCGGCTTCTGTCTTCCGGCTCTGCGAAGGGGACGTCGGCGCGGCTTTGGGATCGGACGACAAAGGGTGAGATCCTGTGTACGATCCCTCTGGAGCTAATGGTGTCCAGTAGCCTAAGAAGCAAGACCTATCTTCAGAGAGTAGGGCTGCTTCTCTCCCCTCAGTCCCACGATGCAGGGAGTCTGTTGCCAGCAGATCTCCCTGAAAATAAAAAAAACCTAACAAAATACTTTCTTATAGCAAGCTCAGGAGAGCTCACTAAACAGCACCCAGCTCGTCTGGGCACAGATTCAAACTGAGGTCTGGAGGAGGGACATAGAGGGAGGAGCCAGAGCACACTAGTATCCAAATTCTTTCTTAAAGTGCCCTGTCTCCTGCGGAGCCCGTCTATTCCCCATGGTCCTTACGGAGTCCCCAGCATCCACTAGGACGTTAGAGAAATACGGGGGACCTACGTCTTTTGTCCCCCATATTTTTGGCACCAGGACCGGATGCAGAGCCCGGTGCTGGTTGTTAAAATACGGGGGATCCCCCGTCATCCCCCCCCCCGTATTTTTACATCCGGCTCAAACAGCCCGGGGCTTGTTTATACTTAGGAGGGGGGGGGACCCCACGCATTTTTTTTCAGGATTTTTAACCCATTCCCACAGAAAAACATGCTCAGATCTCTCCATAATATTTTAGTCAGTTTAAAAAAAATATATATAAAAAAAAATATATTAAATAATACTTGTGGCTCCTAAATAGACAAACCAAGTAGATAATCCCTTCTAATATAAACAGATATGCTATTACCAATAAAAAAAAAAAACACCAAAAAAACATGTTTTTAAAATTTGAATATACTTTTGTCGAAAAGCCGCAATTTAACCATTGCAGACATGTCGAATTTGACAAATGTCGAATTGCAAAAAGTCGAATCTGAAACGGACGTTTTTTTGTCGAAAAGTACTGTATTGCAATGTTGAATCAGTTTTTTTTGTCGAAAATGCCCCGTTTTTCGACATTTGCGGCATTTCGACCGCAATTGCATATGGCCCTATATCTATCTCACTGGGGCTCTGCACTCACTATAATAACTAACAATAATAAACAGGGGAGATTTAGTTCACCTACTGACCAATGCATTTAAGCCTGCAGCCCCCGACAAGAGACCCCACTATACTGCAGGCCGATCTCTATTGCTCAAAATAATTACCAGAAAAACAGCTATCACATTAGTGTTACACTTTAGGTATGCTGCTACCGGGTCTAAAGCTCACAGCAACTTACCTTATATAGGTGAGACTGTTACCTACACACCTAATGTAAAGCACCCAGGAGAACAGCGGACACAATCTATAATTAACTTAAATCAGAGTGCATGAGAGAAGGTGACCACAAAAAGATTAATGAAAAACTAATCTAATAAACAAAAAGGATATATATATATATATATATATATATATATATATATATTTATTCTCCTATGTAACCTGTAGATCTGCACACACCAGGAGATAGACATTTATGTATGTAGTAAGGCTACTGGGAGACCTTAGATTGAGCAATATTGGATCTGGCCATTACATTCCCTAAAGTCATAACCTCAGAACTGCACAGAGCAGGAACTATTATTCACAAGTAATTAGGAATTTGTTCATCAGGAACAAATCCACAATTACCGTTTAAAGTTTACACAATTATTTGAAGTCTACACAATTTATATTTGAAGATAACAAGACTTACTGTCGACTTACCAGGGTTAACTCTTTTTCTTTGAGAAAAAAGGTACTACCACCTATACGCGCTATCCAATACAATACATAAATGATACAGTGAATGATGTACAAACAATGTAATATCAATGATGGATATCCCAAATGATGTGAAAATATATATAGACGGACATCTTTTACTTTGAGGTTCACAGGATCCACAGTCCTTGTATTGGGGTGTAGGTGGTAGGAGTTGACTGGGCACCACACAGTTAAGCTTTTAGCTCCCATGATGCACCGGTCCTCCTCCTCATATACCCCGCCTCCGGCCTAGGGAAGCTAGTTTTGTTAACAAGCCAAAAGGCAGGAGCCGGATTTCAGGAGATAAGGAAGACTTGAACATACAAGACACTATCCTGCAGAGTAGAAAAAATCAAAGGGGGGAAAATATTGGATTTTAATTACCTGCCGGTAAATCCTTTTCTTGTAGTCCTTAGAGGATACTTGGGTCCACATTAGTTCCATAGGGTATAGACGGGTCCACTAGGAGCCATGGGCACTTTAAGAAATTAATAGTGTGGGCTGGCTCCTCCCTCTATGCTCCCTATACCAGACTCAGTCTAGAAACTGTGCCCGAGGAGACTGACATACTTCAAGAGAAGGATTTAACTGAACAGTAGTGAGATTCGAACCAGCACACACAACCAAGAGGAAAGCCATGCTAACCAAACTTGAAAAGGAACAGCAATGGCTGAACCAACTATAATAATACTTAACCAAGTAACAGTGCAGAAAAACGAAGCACCGGGCGGGCGGGCGCCCAGCATCCTCTACGCACTACAAGAAAAGGATTTACCGGTAGGTAATTAAAATCCTATTTTCTCTTACATCCTAGAGGATACTGGGGTCCATTTAGTACCATGGCGATGCACCAAAGCTCCCAAAACGGGTGGGAGAGTGCGGAGGTTCCTGCAGAACTGATTGATCAAACTAAAGGTCCTCAGCGGCCAAAGTATCGAACTTGTAGAACTTAGCAAACGTGTTCGACCCTGACCAAGTAGCCGCTCGTCAAAGCTGTAAAGCAGAGACACCCCGGGCAGCTGCCCAGGAAGAAACCACCAACCGAGTAGAGTGGGCCTGAACCGATTTTGGAACCGGCAAGCCTGCCGTAGAATAAGCATGCTGGATAGTAAGCCTGATCCAGCGAGCAATAGACTGCTTTGAAGCCGGGCACCCAATTTTATTGGGATCATAGAAAACAAACAGCGAGTCAGATTTTCTGTGACAAGCCGTCCGCTTCACATACATTTTCAAAAACCTCACAACATCTAAGGACTTTGAAGAAGCAGAGGTGTCGGTAATCACCGGAACCACAATAGGTTGGTTGATGTGAAATGCAGACACCGCCTTAGGAAGAAACTGCTGACGAGTTCTGAGCTCAGCGTGATCCTCATGAAAAATCAAGTAGGGGCTCTTGTGAGGCAATGCCCCCCAGTTCCGACACGCGCCTGGCTGAAGCCAGGGCCAACAGTGTAACTGTCTGCCACATAACAAACTTTACGTCCACTGCCTGTAAATGCTCAAATCAATCCGATTGGAAGAACTGCAAACACCACGTTGAGATCCCAAGGTGCCATAGGAGGCCCAAAGGGCAGTTGGATGTGCAGAACATCCTTCAAAAAAGTCTGAACCTCAGGAAGAGACACCAATTGCTTCTGGAAGAAAATGGACAAGGCCGAAATCTGAACTTTCAAGGAGCCCAAACGGAGGCCCACATCCACTCCTGCCTGCAGAAAAAGGAGAAACTGTCCCAGCTTAAATTCCGTCGCAGGAATTTTCCTGTTCTCACACTAAGACTTATTTCTTCCAAATACGGTGGTAATGTTTAGACGTTACCCCCTTTCTGGCTTGGATCAAGGTTGGAATAACCTTATCCGGAATCCCTTTCTGGGCTAGAATTTGACGCTCAACCTCCATGCCGTCAAACTTAGCAGCGGTAAGTCTTGATAGACTAACGGCCCCTGTTGCAGAAGATCCTCTCAAAGAGGAGGAGGCCACAGGTCCTCCAGGAGCAACTCCAGTAGATCCGCGAATCAGGCCCTTCTTGGCCAGTACAGAGCAATAAGAATTGCTTGAACCTTTTCCCTTTTTATTTTTTTTGAGAATCCTTGGGATTAACGGAAGTGGTAGAAACACGTAGACCATCTGGTATACCCATGGAGTCACCAGAGAGTCCGCCGCCACTGATTGCGGGTCTCTCGACCTGGAACAATATCACTTGAGCTTCTTGTTGAGACGAGAGGCCCTCATGTCGATTTGGGGAAGTCCCCACCGACGTGCCAGGGACCCGAACACCTGCGGGTGAAGGCCCCACTCTCCTGGATGGAGGTCGTGTCTGCAGAGGGAGTTTGCTTCCCAGTTGTCCACTCCCGGAATGAAGATTGCCAACAACGCCACCACGTCTTCATGCCCAGAGGAGAATCCTTTTTACCTCCGACATTGCAGCTCTGTTTTTCGTTCCGCCTTGTCGGTTTATGTATGCTGCTGCCGTCACATTGTCCGACTGAACTTGTATGGCCTGATCTTGAAGAATATGGGATGGGAGGCGTTGTATACGGCCCTGAGTTCCAGAATGTTGATCGGAAGAATAGATTCTTGACTTGACCATTTTCCTTAGAACTGTTCCCTTTGGGTGACTGCTCCCCAAAAACTGAGGCTTGCGTCTGTGGGTAGCAGAATCCAATTTTGAATCCCGAACCTTCGGCCTTTTGCTAGGTGAGAAGTCTGAAGCCACCACAGAAGAGAAATCCTGGCTCTTGGCGACAGACGTATCCTCTGGTGCATGTGGAGATGCGATCTGGACCATTTGTCCAACAGATCCAGCTGGAAGGGCCTTGCGTGAAACATTTCATATTGCAGAGATCAGTAAGAGGCCACCATCTTCCCCAAGAGGCGAATGCACAGGTGCACCGAAATCCGGGTAGGTCTTAGAACCTACGGGACGTACCCTCGACAGGATCACCAATGCCTTTTGCATTGGGATGAACACCCTCCGCGCCTCTGTATCCAGTATCATTCCCAGGAACGGACGCCTCCGTTCACTCCCCGCAAGTGGAGGAGCAACATCAACTCTGCCATCACCTTGGTGAATACCTGTGGAGAGTCCAAATGGCAGGGCATGGAACTGGTAGTGGCAGTCCTGTAACACAAACCTGAGATAAGCCTGATGAGGCGGCCAAATCGGGACATGAAGTTACGCATCCTTGATGTCCAGAGACATCAGGAATTCCCCATCCTCCAAACCTGAGATCACCGCTCTCAGAGATTCCATCTTGAATTTGAACACGTTTAAATATGGGTTCAGAGACTTTAGGATTAAAATGGGTCACACCGAACCGTCCGGTTTTGGCACTACAAACAGTTTGGAATCATAACACTTGTTTTGTAGGTGACGTGGAACTGGCACAATGACCTGAGTCTGTACCAGTTTTTTTTTTTTTTTTACATCAATAATTTTTATTCAGATTTATTTTTGTTATGCACAACAGGGGTACAGAAAGAAAAGGAGAGGGGGGGGAAGGGGGAGCAGTAAATACATAGGAGAGACATTTTGTATACTTATACATACATTTCCAAATCGATCAAACATGTGTATCAGAAGGAGTACAATGGACATAATGTAGTGAGGGGTACATAATAAAGGAAAAATAAAATAAAAAATGAATAAGTCCACAATAACTCCAAGAACTGCAACCAAGAGCACCGAGCGGCCCCATGCCTAGGAAGGGGAGGCGTCTCCAACTAGGGGAAGGGTGTGAGGGTGAATGTCCGGGGAGGACGATCGCCGTACTAAGTTGGCTCCCTCACCCTCCGTGGTAAAGAGCATCCAAGGCTTCCAACGCACTAGAGGGGACTTGGCAGAGAGGGAGCAAGGCATATACTCAGTCTCCATCAAGAATTGCTTCTGAATTTTATGTATGACTTTCATTAGGGGGGGGGGGGGGGGTACGGATTGTTTCCAGTTCTGGGTTAAGGCCGCTCGGGCTGCAAGGCAAATATGACCCAAACCATATTGTAAATTAGCACCTACGGTGCGCGGGTAGACATTTAGTAAAGCGATGAGTGGGGTGGGGGTCAGGATGAGTCCCAGTACTTTATTAATCAACCCAAACACCTCGACCCAGTACGACTTAATAGAGGCGCAGGTCCAAAAATATGAAAAAGATGGCCCACCTCACCGCAGAGACGCCAACAAAACTTCAAGCATGCAGGCCAAATCGTGTGCAACCTATCGGGTGTGATATATAACCTATGCAGTAACCTGACGTGCATCACGGAATGGTTTAGGCATTTAGACAGAAAATGTGTTGCCATTGGGGTTCGGTAAGGGTACAGCCAATATCAACCTCCCACCTGATTTGGGCTCTAGTTTTAAGAACGGGAACTAATGCTAGTAGTGTCTTGTACCAGAAGGAGATCTCACCTGCAGAGTCATCCTTAAGAAGCATCCCAGGACTTGAGACATAGTAGGGTGCAATGGGGAGGGGGTAAGGTGTAGGCTGTTCCACCAATGTTGTATTTGATAGTATCTGAGCCTCTCAGATTCAGGTAAAGCAAAGCGTTCTTGGATGGTAGAGAAGGAGCTGAGCACAGGCCCGTTGAGCAGATCTCCCAGTAGACCGATCCCCCTAGAACGCCAAACTGTCAAATTAAGATTAGGGCGGTTACTGTGCGTAGGGAAATTCGAGGCAAGGTATGAAGGGGAGAATATGAGTTGATGGTCAGTTGATCCCAGACCTGTAAAGTGGCTCGGGTTGAGGGGAGAAGGCGTAGATCCGAGGGTCGCATAGATTTAGGTAGCAAAAAAAGATCCCTCAAGGGGAACCTGGGGCAGGTTAGTCCCTCCAAACACGTCCACTCCGAATGGGCATCACTAGTGAGAGCTTTAATCTGAGCCAAAAGGCAAGCTTCTTGGTATAGAGGGAGGTTTGGCATGTCGAGGCCGCCTACTCTCCTAGGTAATGACATCCTGGCGCGGGACAATTTAGGTGGTCGCAAAGACCAGACATAATTGGTGAGGATAGTAGTAGCCTTATCTAAATATTTCTTGGGGAAGACAAAGGGGATTGTGCGAAACAGAAACATTAATTTGGGAAGCAACGACATTTTAAAGGCGGCCAGGAGTCCCAGCCATGATATCTCATAGTTGAGCCACGATTTAGTGGACAATTGTAGCGCAGTCAGTAAAGGGGGGAGGTTAACATCAAATACAGAAGAGGAGGATGGGGGGATATGGATACCCAATACTTTATCAAGGTTGTTTGTCAATTGTAGGGGTATTTAGTACGCAGAGGGGCCATGGAATGAGCGAGATTGATAGGCAGAGCGTCAGTTTTAGTTGTGTTTAATTTGTAGTAGGACGCTGCAGAGTACCTATCTATAATATTGTGTAAATGAGGGAGTGAGGAGCAGGGGTCGGTTACAAATAAAAGAACATCATCTGCAAATAAGCATAGTTTATGGGGGACGGTGCCTAGATGGAATCCTGGGAACTGCGAGTCCGCCCGAATCTTAGCTGCCAAGGGTTCAATCGCCAGGACAAAAATGAGAGGGGAGAGGGGGCAGCCCTGACGCGTGCCATTGTAGATTGGGAAAGAGGAAGACAGGAAACCATTACTAAAGACCCGGGCCGAGGGCGAGCATAAATGACAGGATACGGTCGCGGAAGCCAAATTTCAATAATACTTCCCGTATGTAGGTCCAGTTTATGCGGTCGAAAGCCTTCTCCGCATCTAATGATAACAGGAGGAGGCCCTAATCACGGGCTATGGAGTCTACGAGGTTAAATACCCTACGGGTATAATCAGACGCTTGTCGACCGGGGATGAATCCAACTTGATCAGGGCGTATCAAGGAGGGAAGGAGGGCGTTTAGTTGGTGAGCTATTAATTTAGCATATATTTTAATGTCTCCGTTTAACAGCGCGATGGTAGTTTTGGCAAGAAGTCAAGTCCTTACCTGGTTTGGGGATCGTGACAATACGAGCCTCCAGCACCTCCGTTGGGAGAGTGCCCTGAGAAGTGATTTCATTATAAACTGTTACCAGGGAGGGAGCCAGGAGGTCCTGGAGTGAAGCATAAAAATCATTTATAAAGCCGTCTGGGCCTGGGGCCTTATCTTTAGGGAGGGATTTAATCGCCCTTAGCGTGTCCATGGTGGACCAGGGGGCATTCAGTACTTCTAATTGGTCATCGGTAATGGAAGGAAGTTTCAAGTCAGCGAGGAAGGAGTTGATAGAAAGAAGAGTGGGCTGCGGGGTAGAAGGGTCAGTCGAGAGATTATAAAGTTGGGAATAGAAGCCAGCAAACTGATTTGATATCTCCGAAGAGTTAGATATTTTGGCGCCTGTTGGGGATATAATAAGCTTAATTCTATTCCTAGCTTGTTGCGCTCTAGGCTTTACCAGTACTCACTATTAGTTGAGTTTTTGAGGATCTCCTGTGGAGAGATGCAGGTCCCTTCAATAGGGATCTTTGTCTCTCTGATATCAGGCAGCCTTGTCCCCCTTTTATTAGGGTTACGCAGCCCCTTTTAGATTTTTCTGTCAGGAGCTCCGTTGCTCCACGCTGTTGTGCCTCCAGCACAATTTTTCAAACTGAGGGATGTGAAGGGGGAGGAGCCGGCTGTGCAGACAATGCTAATTTAAGATTGTGCCACACCTCCGGTTCAAGGCATCACACCCCTACTGTATAGGACTCCAGTGTCCCCTAGTGGATGAAAGAGGAATATAAAATACTTTTACTGACGTACAAGGCCATTAACCAATCTGCACAAACATACATCTCTTCACTCATCTCAAAATATCTGCCTACCCAACCTCTCCGATCTACACAAGATCTACGTCTCTCATCCACACGCATTACTTGTTCACACTCAAAATTACAGGACTTTATCCGGGCTTCACCCACTCTGTGGAATGCCCTCCCACGCACAATAAGACTCGCCTCTAGTCTCCAAACCTTTACATGTTCCCTGAAAACTCACCTCTTCAAACAAGCCTATCAAATTCCAGACCTACCCACATAACCTTCAGTGCTTCCCTATCTAATTAAATCCTCTCTGTACAGTATATATAACATCACATATCTTGTCTTTCTTTACTCTCACGCCCTCCTGACACTTGGCCAACATCACTGGGTGATCCTATCATACAACCCATTAAGAACCTAGCAATCTGGTGGACCATTATGCAACAGGTAGCATCTATCCTTGTGTATCTATGCCTATTTCCCCATAGATTGTAAGCTTGTGAGCAGGGCCCTCCTACCTCTATGTCTGTCTTTTTTACCCAGTTTTGTTCTATTACTGTAGTTCTAATTAAAAATCGCAACGGAATATGTTGCGCCATATAAGAAACTGCTAATTAATAAAATAATAGTTTCATACCTTAATTGTCTTACTGACTTATAGTTTCCTACTGTATTGTCTTACTGACCTATTGGTGGTCATTCCGAGTTGTTCGCTCGCTGCCGTTTTTAGCAAAATAGCGATCAGGCTAAAAATGGGCGAATCTGCCATGCGTATGAGCCGCAGGGCGCACGCGCTAAGTATTTTCACACGAAAATATGCCATTTTTCACAGGTCCGAGCAACGCTTTTCAGTCGCTCTGCTGATCGGTGAGTGATTAACAGGAAGTGGGTGTTTCCGGGGCGGAAACTGAGCATTTCCGTGAGTGTGCTAAAACGCCTGAGTGGCTGGAGAAACGGGGGAGTGGCTAACCGGACGCTGGGTGTGTTTGTGACGTCAAACCAGCAACTAAATGGACTGAGGTGATCGCAATCTAGGAGTAGGTCTGGAGCTACTCAGAAACTGCAAGGAAATACTTAATAGCAGAACTGCTAATCTTTCGTTCGCAATTCTGCTAAGCTAAGATACACTCCCAGAGGGCGGCGGCCTAGCGTGTGCAATGCTGCTAAAAGCAGCTAGCGAGCGAACAACTCGGAATGAGGGCACTAGTTTCTTACTGCATTGTCTTACTGACCTATAGTTTCCTTCTGTATTGTCTTACTGACCTATAGTTTCTTCTGTATTGTCTTACTGACCTATAGTTTCCTTCTGTAATGTCTTACTGACCTATAGCTTCTTACTGTATTGTCTTACTGGCCTATAGTTTCTTCTGTATTGTCTTACTGACCTATAGTTTCTTACTGCATTGTCTTACTGACCTATAGTTTCCTTCTGTATTGTCTTACTGACCTATAGTTTCTTCTGTATTGTTGTACTGACCTATAGTTTCTTACTGCATTGTCTTACTGACCTATAGTTTCCTTCTGTATTGTCTTACTGACCTATAGTTTCTTAATGTATTGTCTTACTGACCTATAGTTTCCTACTGTATTGTCTTACTGACCTATAGTTTCTTCTGTATTGTCTTACTGACCTATAGTTTCTTCTGTATTGTCTTACTGACCTAAAGTTTCTTAATGTATTGTCTTACTGACCTATAGTTTCTTTCTGTGTTGTCTTACTGACCTATAGTTTCTTCTGTATTGTTGTACTGACCTATAGTTTCTTCTGTATTGTTGTACTGACCTATAGTTTCTTCTGTATTGTCTTACTGACCTAAAGTTTCTTAATGTATTGTCTTACTGACCTATAGTTTCTTTCTGTGTTGTCTTACTGACCTATAGTTTCTTCTGTATTGTTGTACTGACCTATAGTTTCTTCTGTATTGTTGTACTGACCTATAATTTCTTACTGCATTGTCTTACTGACCTATAGTTTCCTTCTGTATTGTCTTACTGACCTATAGTTTCCTTCTGTATTGTCTTACTGACCTATAGTTTCTTCTGTATTGTCTTACTGACCTATAGTTTCTTCTGTATTGTCTTACTGACCTAAAGTTTCTTCTGTATTGTCTTACTGACCTAAAGTTTCTTAATGTATTGTCTTACTGACCTATAGTTTCCTTCTGTGTTGTCTTACTGACCTATAGTTTCTTCTGTATTGTCTTACTGACCTATAGTTTCTTCTGTATTGTCTTACTGACCTAAAGTTTCTTAATGTATTGTCTTACTGACCTATAGTTTCCTTCTGTGTTGTCTTACTGACCTATAGTTTTCGACTGTATTGTCTTACTGATCTAGTTTCCTACTGTATTGTCTTACTGACCTATAGTTTCTTACTGTATTGTCTTACTGACCTATTGTTTCTTACTGTATTGTCTTAGTGACCTATAGTTTCCTACTGCATTGTCTTAGTGACCTATAGCTTCTTACTGTATTGTCTTACTGACCTATAGTTTCTTCTGTAATGTCTTACGGACCTATAGTTTCTTCTGTATTGTTTTACTGACCTATAGTTTCCTTCTGTATTGTCTTACAGACCTATAGTTTCCTATATACATAGTTCTCCTGTCTATGTATGGTAGGTATGGAAGAGATACCTATCATACATAGACAGTATATATAAGCCTCAGCCTCTCCCTTCTGAAAATGATAATGAATAAGGTGTATGTGTGGATACCATGCACATGTAACTGATTCTATTTACAGGAAACAATAGGGAGAGCCCACGGCTGTCTGGCAGTGTTCTAGATGGTAAAGTATTACACATATGAATATATTTCTTCTAAATAAAATATTTTTCACCCTGATTGATATAATACTGATAGTAAGACAATTCAGTCAATAGTAATCTTTCTTTTAATTAAGTAGGATCAATTTATATGAATTTTTAGTGAATATTTATTAAAGGTTATATTTTAATTGCAATTAAGTTAACAAGAGTGCTCCCAAAAAATCCTCTAGGGGACACTGGAGTCTTATACAGTAGGGGTGTGAAGCTTGCAACCAGAGGTGTGGCACAATCTAAAAATTAGCATTGTCTGCACAGCCGGCTCCTCCCCCTTCACATCCCTCATCCCTCAGTTTGGAAAATTTGACCAAGAGAACAGGACATGATACTATAGCACATGGCGAGGAACCGAACCGTACAACATATCAAACAGCATCCAAGAAACTCTTAACAGAAAAACTAACGCTGTTTGCACGAACTGTTTGAACAAGAACCTTGAACACAGCAGGTTGACAGCACCGAGGCAGGCGTCCAGTGTCCCCTAGAGGATTCAGAGAAATGGATTTATCGGTAAGTACCAAAATCCTCTTTTCTCTTTCAACCACTAGAGGACACTGGAGTCCTATACAGTAGGGGATGTCCCAAAGTTATCCCCCAGGGAGGGAGTGCTGTCGGTAGCCTGCAAAACTAAACGTCCGAATTTAGAGTCCCTGGACGCAAAGGTATCAAACTTGTAAAATTTTGTGAACGTGTGGGCTGAAGACCACGTCGCCGCTCTGCAAAGTTGAGTACTGGAAACACCTCTGGCAGCCGCCCATGACGCACCCACTGATCTGGTGGTATGAGCACCCGTCTGAACCGGAACCTGTTTGCCACAGGAAATATCAGCTTGCCAAATGGCAAGTCGAATCCATCTAGACAAAGGCTGCTTAGATGCTGGCCAACCCTTCTTAAGAACAAACAATGGTCCGACTTTCTAAAGGACAACGTAACTTGTACGTATACACGTAAAGCTCAGACAACATCCAAGGACACTTCCCCATCTGTGAGAACCTGAAAAGATGGGACCACAATTGGCTGGTTTACGTGAAACCCCGAAACCAACCTTAGGAAGGCTCTTGTACGGAGTTCTACCCTATCCTCATGAAACATTCAAAGGACTCTTACACGATAAGGCTCCCAACTCAGAAACCCGCCTGGCTGAAACCAAGGCAAGCAATAATGTAACTTTCCAAAAGAGATATTTCAGGTCTGTTCTTGCTAACGGCTCAAAAGTTGGAGATCTCAAAAATTCCAACACCAAATTTAAGTCCCATGGCGCAGTGGTAGGATGAAAAGGGGGTTGTATCCTCAGAACCCCCTGTAAAAAGGTTTGAACCTCTGACAAGAGTGCTAACCGCTTGTTGAAATAGGATGGAGAGAGCCGAAATTTGAACCTTCAGAGAGCCCAGCCTCAGTCCTACATCTAGACCGGCCTGAAGGAAAAGTAAAAGTCTGGATAAGTGGAAGTTCGTCGAATTCCAACCACGTTCTGGACACCAGTCCATGCACCTCCTGTAAATTCTGTAGTAGTGCATGGCTGTGACCAGCTTCCTAGCGGCAAACATCGTAGGAATGGCCGTTCTTGGTATCCCTCTGTTTCTTAAGATCCAGGTTTCAATAGCCACGCCGTTAAACGCAGCTGGGTGTTGGAACAGTCCCTGAGATAGCAGGTCCTCCCTCTGAGGTAACCGCCAAGGATCTTCCACTAGTAACCCTCGCAGGTCTGAGTACCAACTCCTGCGGGGCCAATCTGGTGCAATTAGAATTGACCACACTCGTTCTCGGTTCAACAGTTTCAGAACCCTGGGTATGAGTGGGAAAGGTGGAAAAATGTAAACCCTCCTGTTAATGCGTCCACTCCTTCTGCTGCTGGATCTTTTGCCTGGACACATATCTGGGCAGCTGATGGTTTTGCCGAGACGCCATTAGATCGACTTGAGGTAGACCCCATCTCCTCACCACCATGTCAAAAATCCGTGGATGTAGGTACCACTCTCCCGGATGCATGTCCTGGCGGCTGAGATAATCTGCTTCCCAGTTTTCCACACCTGGAATGAACACTGCCGAGAGGATGATGTTTCGCCTTTCTGCCCACAAGATCTTTGTGGCTTCCTTTAATGCCATCTTGCTCTTTGTTCCTCCTTGATGGTTTATGTAAGCCGTCATCGTGACATTGTCCGATTGTATCTTTAAGTGTTGACCCATGACTAGGTCTGCGGCTAAGAGAAGCGCATTGTAAACTGCTCTCTATTTGAGAATGTTTATGGGTAGGCTGCTCTCCTGTAATGTCCATCCTTTATGTCCATGGATACCATGACCCCTCCATGTTCTAAACCCACAATAACTGACTGGATTTATTCCATCTTGAATTTGCAAACTGTTAGGAATTTGTTCCACTAGGACGGCACCCCAACCTCTGAGACTGGCGTCCGTTGTCAGGATCCTCCAATCCCAAATGCCGAATCTCTTGCCTGCTGCGAGATTCTTGTGCAACGACCACCAAATCAAGTAGGTTCGTATGCGTGGTGGAAGCTGGATTCTTCGTTGTAGAAGCCAGTGCAAACCTGCTCCCTGAGCAATGAGTTTCATCTGGAATCGTCAGGAATAAAGTCCTCCGTACCGGAGAGCTGCGAATGACACCACCCTCATCTCGAGAAGTAGCACACAGAGGTGTAGAGAAACCATCTGTGTCCTTAGTACCTGAGCCACTAACCTCTGTGGGTCCTGGATCTAGTTCTCTGGTAGGAATACTCTTAATTGTATCGTGTCCAAGATGAGACCGAGGAAATGAATCCGTTGAGTTGGCATGAGGTTGGATTTCTGGAAGTTCACAATCCACCCATGTTGAATGAGAAATTGATGAGATGTCTGAGCATCCTTTATCAGCTGTTTCTGAGATGAGGCCTTGATCAGTAGATTGTCTAGATAAGGTATGATCGTGACCCCTGTCTCAATCCTGTCACCACTATTGCTATGGTCTTTATAAAGATTCTTGGAGCTGATGATAGACCGAATGGCAGGGCACTGATTCGGTAGTGATCCCACACCGGTGCAAATCTTAAGTAAGCTTGGTGAGGGGTCCAAATCGGGATATGAAGGTATTTTTCACTACCAAAAGTTTTGAATAAAATCCCGTTCCTCATTGAGGATCTGGGACTGGCGACTTAACCCTTTGTATGCAGGAGTCTTTGAGGTTGCCTCCTGTAACGCTCCTGCTCGCAATGGGCACCTAGGCCCTCGCGCTGCAAATAAATGGACTGTGTGGACGCTCTTGTAACTATCCTGTAACCCTGGGAAATATCTGGTTGACCCAGACGTCTGGTGATGTTTTGGCCCAGGCGTCCCGAAAACCTTCCAACTCTGCGCCACCCAAGGGGGACCCCAGGTGAGCAGAGAAACCATCATGCCACGGGTTTGTCAGCAGGTCTGTTCTGCTTTTCTGGTGTCGACTATGAACGACCTCTACCTCTGGTTCCACGAGTCTGTTGCTCTAAAACCTCTTCTGGCTCGGTACGACAGCGATCCAATTAATTTAAACACTGGTCCTGAGCAACCTCCTCTAACGTGTGACGTGGTGCTCGAGTAAGAAGTAGGTAGAAAGGTAGATGTCACTGCAGTAATCCACTTGTCTAACTCATCAAACATCATCTAACCCCCAAATGGAATAGCCTCTACTCTCTATAAAAGAAGGGGAGCGGCGGAGGAGCTGCGCTGCTAGCCTACCAGGGCTTAAGTTACTAGGCAGCAGCGTATGAGAAGCCCTCGTACTAGCGGGGGATATAGCCCGGGTCTCGGTGAGTGCAGGGGAAGCTGCGGCTGCTAACCGCGAGAGATATGTAGTTTCAGCGGGAGGGGACGCTCTTTTCAAGCGCCCCACTGTGTGTTTAAGATGCGGCGGTATAAGCTGCTGCTGACAGCCGCGCTGTGTCTCCCTCAGCCCTCTGTCTGTAGAGGAAGGAGGGGCGAGCGGGGGAGCCGACATGAAGCGGGAGTGTATAGCCGGCCAGGGAGTATTTAGACCGTTTGTTCTGTCACAGCGGCAGCGGAAGGAGGGGGGCGGCGGGGAAGCTGCGCTGCTGAGTCCCAGGGCTTAGAGACAGAAGGTAGCAGCATTGTGTGCGGTCCGTGGGAGGAAGTCTGTCAAACTGCCTCCTGGATCCATGAAGAAGCTATGGTTACCGTAAGTGTTACTGTAACTAGGGCCCCTTTACAACCAGTACTCACTGCTGACTCTGTGCTCCGGATTTTCTGAGGAGAGATGCAGATCCCCTTTAGTAGGGATCATTGTCTCTCTATTCTGAAGACTTTCATCCCCCTTTACATTAGGGTAACTCAGTCTCGGTACTGAAATGGAGCAGGAGCTCCCTTCTTGTGCTTGTACCTCCTTGGCACAATTTTTCAAACTGAGGGATGTGAAGGGGGAGGAGCCGGCTGTGCAGACAATGCTAATTTTTAGATTGTGCCACACCTCCGGTTGCAAGCTTCACACCCCTACTGTATAAGACTCCAGTGTCCCCTAGTGGATGAAAGAGAAAGGAGGTTTACTTCTTTCTTTCCCGACCGCTTTTCTATGCAGAAGGGAAATATCTGCTGTTTATTGAGAGATGCTCCCTGTAAGGAATATAGAAATTTGCCACTTGTAGCTGAACGTGCAAAAGACCCCCACCCAATTTGCATCAGTTAAATTAAAGTCTCCCATGATTATGACTTCTCCCTTTAAAACCAATTTAGTGATGTCCAACAATAGATTCCTGTCCAAATCCTGCCCCTGGCTAGGTGGTCTACAGATCACCCCAATGCGAATATTGTCCTTCTCCCCGGTTTCTGTGGTGACCCAAAGGTCTACTATATACAAGAAATTATGTAATACCTGCATCATCTAACAAAATGAAGGTTATTTAATAAAAGGTTGCTAAACTGAGAAATTTAGATCCCATACAAATTAGACGCTCCACAAAAAACACACTACTACTTATATATGATCCCTAAAAATAAACTTCTGCTTGTTACTTTTAATAACATTATAGTGCTGTGTGTAATAACTCTCTACATGTGATGTTTGTCATGGATAGCCTTGTGTTATAAACACCTAACTGAGAACAGGGCTGATGGTGGAGGAGGGTGTAGGATAAGAGATTGCTGTAGTGACTGAGCAATGAGAATATGTGACTTCTGTAATAAGTGTTTATTACTCACCTGTGCTGATATCTGTAGGGATCTCCTCCTCCTTACACTGCTGATCAACCCTCACATACGTCTCTTCTTCTCCCTCTATATCTTCTGCCTTTATATCAGTCACATACGTCTCTTCTTCTCCCTCTATATCTTCTGCCTTTATATCAGTCATATACGTCTCTTCTTCTCCCTCTATATCTTCTGCCTTTATATCAGTCACATACGTCTCTTCTTCTCCCTCTGTATCATCTGCCTTTATATCAGTCACATACGTCTCTTCTTCTCCCTCTATATCTTCTGCCTTTATATCAGTCACATACGTCTCTTCTTCTCCATCTATATCTTCTGCCTTCATATCAGTCACATACGTCTCTTCTTCTCCCTTTGTATCTTCTTCCTTTATATCAGCCACATACGTCTCTTCTTCTCTCCTTATATCTTCTGCCTTTATACGAGAAAGACGTTCTACCTAAATAACCCAAAAAATACAATGGCATTTGCATACAGTCAGATTAAACTGAGGTGAAACAGTATAATATCAGTGTATAAGACACACAGCTCCTCTACAGATCATATAGTGACAGTCACTTTGGTATATTGCTGAGACCCTAAATCCCACCTACCTGATCCTCCTGTGGGATCCTGTGATTCTCCTCTGTACAATCCTGGGAATACAGAGGACGGGGACATCTCTCTGGGGTATCTCTGTTACTGGGCCCATCTGTAGGAGACACACAGTGACTGAGTACAGTGTATATATGTGATTATCAGATGATGTGTGTATATAGGGGCCCCCATACCTGCTCTCCCCTGTACAATACATGACAGTCTCCTCTTACCTAGTGATGTGAGGGGCCGGTGATTCTCCATCATCACGTTCTTGTAATGACCTCTGTATCCCTCTATATACTCCCCCTCCTGCATGGAGACATAGACAGTGACATCGTGACACCTTATAGGAACCTGACACACACAGTGATACATTCATCACCAAGACACATACCCCGGTGTTACTGTATAATGCCCCATTCCCAGCAGCCACCTCTCCAGTCATCACCCAGACACATCCCCTGGTGTTACTGTATAATGCCCCATTCCCAGCAGTCACCTCTCCAGTCATCACCCAGACACATCCCCTGGTGTTACTGTATAATGTCCCATTCCCAGCAGTCACCCAGACACATCCCCTGGTGTTACTGTATAATGCCCCATTCCCAGCAGTCACCTCTCCAGTCATCACCCAGACACATCCCCTGGTGTTACTATATAATGTCCCATTCCCAGCAGTCACCTCTCCAGTCATCACCCAGACACATTCCCTGGTGTTACTGTATAATGTCCCATTCCCAGCAGTCACCTCTCCAGTCATCACCCAGACATGTCCCCTGGTGTTACTGTATAATGTCCCATTCCCAGCAGTCACCACTCCAGTCATCACCCAGACACATCCCCTGGTGTTACTGTATAATGTCCCATTCCCAGCAGTCACCTCTCCAGTCATCACCCAGACACATTCCATGGTGTTACTGTATAATGTCCCATTCCCAGCAGTCACCTCTCCAGTCATCACCCAGACACATCCCCTGGTGTTACTGTATAATGTCCCATTACTGGCAGTCACCTCTCCAGTCATCACCAGGACACATCCCCCGGTGCTACTGTACTCACAAGTCTCCTCAGACCCCAGTCACTTCCCTGTATTATAACTATAGATATAAGTGACGTCACTGTGACGCTCCCAGATCCCCTCACCTCCCCAGTCATGTCCCTGTATTATTACTATAGATATGTGACGTTATTGTGACGCTCCCAAATCCCCTCACCTCCCCAGTCATG
Source organism: Pseudophryne corroboree (assembly GCF_028390025.1). Classification (NCBI taxonomy): domain Eukaryota; kingdom Metazoa; phylum Chordata; class Amphibia; order Anura; family Myobatrachidae; genus Pseudophryne; species Pseudophryne corroboree. The sequence goes on from NW_026967568.1 coordinate 35,085, forward strand.
TCCCTGTGTTCTTACTATAGATATAAGTGACGTTATTGTGACACTTCCAGATACCCTCACCTCCCCAGTCATTTTCCTGTATTATTACTATAGATAGAAGTGATGCCACCGTGACACTCCCAGATCCCCTCACCCCCCTCAGTCATGTCCCGGTATTATTACTATAGATATAAGTTATGTCACTGTGACACTCCCAGATCTCCTCACCTACCCAGTCATGTCCCTGTTTTATTACTATAGATATAAGTGACATTATTGTGACGCTCCCAGATCCCCTCACTTCCCCAGTCATGTCCCTGTATTATTACTGTAGTACCCTAGTGATCTGAAGGCCTTGGGACACTATGAGGGGGCAAATCAATGAATGAATATGTAGATCTATAAGGTAATAGAGATGCTGCCAACTGATATATACCATATATGTGATAATAACTTGGATCTTTCTAGTGATCCAATAATGTAGTGTGTTTATGCATGTTATTATTCTGTGCCTGCTGAAGGTGAGGGGACTCTGGTAAGCGCGTAGTGGAGATCGTGGAGAAGCTTCCAGAGGTCCCGTGTGCTGAGAGAGGTGGCTGGGCGCGTGTAGTGGCGGTTTTGTTGGTGGGCTGACTAAGGGGAGAGAAAAAGGCTGGCGGCTGAGACAAGGGAGCTTACAGGAAGGCGGTTCCCTGCCAGTGAGAGAGCCCCTGTGGGGGAAAGGAATTGGATGTCTCCTGCTGCAGGTGAGAAGCGCTGTGTTCATTTTCCCTGGTGGACGCCGAGCAGGGAAGTCCCGGTACCTGGTTGTCATGGAGAGTGCTGGGAGGCGGAGCGCTGGCGGGGAAGGCTAGTACATGGGAGGAGACTGCAGTGCAGGCAGCAGCTACCAGGAGTCCAGCAGTAGCAGACAGTTTACCCCCCGAGGCAGAGCTGTGTCCCTCATCCCATCCAACCCGCAGGGAGAGCCCGGTTGTTGGAGGAGGTGGAGTCGGGGGGAGGTCCAGACCGGGCACGCTATCATTGTAAGTGCAGGATGCCCCCATATAAATCCTGCTAATCTGCATACTCCCCTATCATCCTTTAACTATTAAAGTACCAGCCGCCAGCACAGTAGCACAGGGACCAGCAGGATCGGTGGATCTGAGGAGTATAAATAGCACCTCTAGAGATTCCATATCCATTAGATAATGACCAGCCGGGTAGCAGTCATAAAGAGTGCGGTGGTGTATAATGATGAAAGCAGCTCGGAGAGAGCGCAGGGTTGCCTAAACTTGGAAATGATACACTAGGGAGACTAAGCACCCCTCACCTATCAGAGACAGGTGCCAATAACCGGGACTTCTGTATGTTCTGGAGCCACCCCCATGGATCTACAGTGGGGCTATGCTTATACTGGGACAGGTAACACAGATCATCACCCCACTATATGTAACGAGTAGACCACGGGTGTCAGGGATTCCAGGGTGGAGAGCTCCACGTACTACCTTCCTGTTTCAGGCTGTCTAGGAGCGCTACAATTAGATCTTCCATGGAAACCATGCTATTCATTGCCGTGAAGTAGGGATTGCTCAACAATCGTGAGGACGATTGCTCGAAGTGGAGACCCATATAACCCAGAGGACTTCTTATACACAGACACGAAAGGGCCGCAACCGTGCACGATTATAGTAAGAGAACCCGGGTGGTTTTTCAAACGCAGCCCCACAACTTTCTTGTGGAATCGTATTTTTTGTATTGCATGCATTACCTTATGTATAGGTGGGGTATATTATTATGTATAGGTGGGGTATACTATTAGAACGGTTCATGGTTTGAGTATTATATGATATAACTGTATAAGGTGGCCTATAACATCTTGTATATTAAAACTATTATACTTACCGTTGGAACTGTCTCCGTATCTCTGGAAGAGCCTGAAATCACAAAGGAAAGGTACGATTGGTAAATGTGCATAGTCCTATCTGGTTACATCACATACTAATGTTATAGGCGACCACTACAGGGGTAGGATATTTCTTAAGCGATTAGAGTATTGGGGTCTAAATAGCTTGGGTGGAGGCACATTGCACATATACACTGTACCCCCAGGTAAAAGAGGGGTTACATTACTATAGATATGTGATGTCACTGTGACACTCCCAGATCCCCTCACCTCCCCAGTCATGTCCCTGTATTATTACTATAGATATGTGATGTCACTGTGACTCTCCCAGATCCCCTCACCTCCCCAGTCAGATCCCTGAATTATTACTAGAGATAATAAGAATTTACTCACCGGTAATTCTATTTCTCGTAGTCCGTAGTGGATGCTGGGGACTCCGTAAGGACCATGGTGAATAGACGGGCTCCGCAGGAGACTGGGCACTCTAAAGAAAAGATTAGGTACTATCTGGTGTGCACTGGCTCCTCGCTCTATGCCCCTCCTTCAGACCTCAGTTAGGGAAACTGGGTCCGGAAGAGCTGATATTACAAGGAAAGGATTTTGGAATCCAGGGTAAGACTCATACCAGCCACACCAATCACACCGTACAACTTGTCATAACCATACCCAGTTAACAGTATGAACAACAACTGAGCCTCATGAAATGGATGGCTTATAACAATAACCCTTTATTAAGCAATAACTATATACACGTATTGCAGAAGAAGTCCGCACTTGGGACGGGCGCCCAGCATCCACTACGGACTACGAGAAATAGAATTACCGGTGAGTAAATTCTTATTTTCTCTGACGTCCTAGTGGATGCTGGGGACTCCGTAAGGACCATGGGGATTATACCAAAGCTCCCAAACGGGCGGGAGAGTGCGGATGACTGCAGCACCGAATGAGCAAACACAAGGTCCTCCTCAGCCAGGGTATCAAACTTGTAGAACTTAGCAAATGTGTATGAACCCGACCAAGTACCAGCTCGGCAAAGCTGTAACACCGAGACCCCTCGGGCAGCCGCCCAAGAAGAGCCCACCTTCCTTGTGGAATGGGCTTTCACTGACTTTGGATGCGGCAATCGAGCCGCAGAGTGAGCCAGCTGAATCGTGCTACAGATCCAGCGAGCAATAGTTTGCTTCGAAGCAGGAGCACCCAGCTTGTTGGGTGCATACAGAATAAACAGCGAGTCAGTCTTCCTGACTCTAGCCGTTCTGGAAACATATATTTTCAAAGCCCGGACTACGTCCAGCAACTTGGAGTCTTCCAAGTCCCGAGTAGCCACAGGCACCACAATAGGTTGATTCAAATGGAATGATGATACCACCTTTGGGAGAAATTGGGGACGAGTCCGCAATTCTGCCCTGTCCATATGGAAGATCAGATAGGGGCTTTTACATTACAAAGCCGCCAATTCTGACACCCGCCTAGCTGATGCTAAGGCCAACAACATGACCACTTTCCACGTGAAATACTTTAGATCCACGGTCTTAAGTGGCTCAAACTAGTGGGATTTCAGGAAATCCAACACAACGTTAAGATCCCAAGGTGCCACAAAAGGGGGCTGAATATGCAGTACTCCCTTTACAAACGTCTGAACTTCAGGCAGAGAAACCAGTTCTTTCTGAAAGAAAATAGATAGGGCCGAAATCTGGACCTTTATGGACCCTAATTTTAGGCCCATAGTCACAACTAACTGTAGGAAGTGCAGAAATCGACCCAGCTGAAATTCCTCCATTGGGGCCTTCCTGGCCTCACACCAAGCAACATATTTTCGCCATATGCGGTGATAATGCTTTGCGGTCACCTCCTTCCTAGCCTTTATCAGCGTAGGAATCACTTCATCCGGGATGCCCTTTTCCTTTAGGATCCGGCGTTCAATCGCCATGCCGTCAAACGCAGCCGCGGTAAGTCTTGGAACAGACAGGGCCCCTGTTGCAACAGGTCCTGTCTGAGAGGCAGAGGCCATGGGTCCTCTGTGACCATCTCTTGTAGTTCTGGGTACCAGGTCCTTCTTGGCCAGTCCGGAACAATGAGTATTGTTCTCACTCCTCTTTTTCTTACTATTCTCAGTACCTTGGGTATGAGAGGAAGAGGAGGAAACACATAAACTGACTGGAACACCCACGGTGTCACTAGCGCGTCCACAGCTATCGCCTGAGGGTCCCAGAATGAACACTGCTGACAGTGCTTGCGCGTGATTCTCTGCCCAACGAAGAATCTTTGTGGCTTCCGCCATTGCCACCCTGCTTCTTGTGCCGCCCTGGCGGTTTACATGGGCGACTGCCGTGATGTTGTCTGATTGAATCAGCACTGGTTGGTCTCGAAGCAGGGGCTCCGCATGACTCAGGGAGTTGTATATGGCCCTTAATTCCAGTATATTTATGTGCAGACAAGTCTCCTGACTTGACCACAGCCCTTGGAAATTTCTTCCCTGAGTGACTGCCCCCCATCCGCGGAGGCTTGCATCCGTGGTCACCAGGACCCAGTCCTGTATGCCGAACCTGCGGCCCTGGAGAAGGTGAGCACTCTGCAGCCACCACAGAAGAGACACCCTGGCCCTCGGGGACAGGGTGATCAGCCGATGCATCTGAAGATGCGATCCGGACCACTTGTCCAACAGATCCCACTGAAAGATCCTGGCATGGAACCTGCCGAAGGGAATGGCTTCGTATGACGCCACCATCTTTCCCAGGACTCGCGTGCAGTGATGCACCGACACCTGTTTTGGTTTCAGGAGGTCTCTGACCAGAGTCACTAACTCCTGAGCCTTCTCCTCCGGGAGAAACACCTTCCTCTGTTCTGTGTCCAGAATCATACTCAGGAAGGGCAGACGCGTCGTAGGAATCAGCTGCGACTTTGGAATATTCAGAATCCAGCCGTGCTGCTGCAACACTTCCTGAGATAGTGCTACGCTGATCAACAATTGCTCCCTGGAGCTCGCCTTTATAAGGAGATCGTCCAAGTACGGGATAACTGTAACTCCTTGCTTCCGAAGGAGTACCATCATTTCTTCCATTACCTTGGTAAATACTCTCTGTGCCGTGGACAGACCAAACGGCAACGTCTGGAATTGGTAATGACAGTCCTGTACCACAAACCTGAGGTACTCCTGGTGAGGTGGATAAATGGGGACATGCAAGTACGCATCCTTGATGTCCAGAGATACCATAAAATCCCCCTCTTCCAGGCTTGCAATGACCGCCCTGAGCGATTTCATTTTGAACTTGAATCTCTTGAGATAAATGTTCAGGGATTTTAATTCAGAATGGGTCTTACCGAACCGTCCGGGTTCGGTACCGCAAACATAGTGGGATAGTAACCCCTTCCCTGTTGAAGGAGGGGAACCTTTACTATCACCTGCTGGAGGTATAGCTTGTGATTGCCGCCAGTACAACCTCCCTTTCCATGGGGGAAGCTGGCAAGGCCGATTTTAGGTAACGGTGAGGGGGCGTCACCTTGAATTCCAGCTTGTATCCCTGAGATACAACTTGTATAACCCAAGGATCCACCCGTGAGCGAACCCACTGGTTGCTGACATTTCGGAGACGCGCCCCCACCGCTCCTGGCTCCGCCTGTGGAGCCCCAGCGTCATGCGGTGGACTTAGTGGAAGCCGGGGAGGACTTTTGTTCCTGGGAACTGGCTGCATGGTGCAGCTTCTTTCCTCTACCCCTGCCTCTGGCAAGAAAAGATGCACCTCTGACCTTCTTGCCTCTCTGAGAACGAAAGGACTGCATTTGATAATACGGTGCTTTCTTGGTCACTGTGGAAAGCTGAGGCAGGAAAGTCGACTTTCCAGCTGTCGCTGTGGACACGAGGTCCGAGAGACCGTCCCCAAACAATTCCTCACCCTTATAAGGCAAAACCTCCATGTATTTTTTAGAGTCGGCATCCCCTATCCATTGCCGAGTCCATAAGACCCTCCTGGCAGAAATGAACATTGCATTAATTCTAGAACCTAGCAGGCAAATGTCCCTCTGGGCATCCTGCATATATAAGACAGCGTCTTTTATATGTCCCAGGGTTAGCAAGACATTATCCCTGTCCAGGGCATCTATGTCCTCTGACAGGGTATCAGTCCATGCTGCTACAGCACTACACATCCAGGCTGCAGCAATAGCAGGTCTCAGTAGAGTACCAGAGTGTGTCTACACTGACTTCAATGTAATACATCTTTCATTGCAATAATCATATAGCGGATGGCCTTGGTCATTTTAGGCTGTAATTGTGCCTCATCATCGTCGACACTGGAGTCGGACTCCGTGTCGGCATCCGTGTCAACAATTTGAGATAGTGGGCGTTTATGAGACCCTGACGGCCTCTGAGTCGCCTGGGCATGCCCGGGTTGAGAGCCCGGCTGTCCCCCGGCTGCAACATCATCAAACCTTTTATGTAATGAGTTAACATTATCATTTAAAACCATCCACATATCCATCCAATCAGGTGTCAGCCCCGACACCACATTTATCTGCAATTGCTCCGCCTCCACGTAACCCTCCTCATCAAACATGTCGACACAGCCGTACCGACACACAGCACACACACAGGGAATGCTCTGACTGAGGACAGGACCCCACAAAGGCTTTTGGGGAGACAGAGAGAGAGTATGCCAGCACACACCACAGCGCTATATAACTCAGGGATATACACTACAACAAGTGATTACCCAATAGCTGCCGAATATATAACTTTTTGCACCTAAATGTATGTGCCCCCCTCTCTTTTTACCCTTCTGGTACCTGGATACTGCAGGGGAGAGCCTGGGGAGCGTCCTCCAGCAGAGCTGTGAAGAAAAAATGGCGCTGGTGTGCTGAGGAAGAAGGCCCCGCCCCCTCAGCGGCGGGCTTCTGTCCCGCTTTCTGTGATAAAAAATGGCAGGGGATTTTACATATATACAGTGGCTGACTGTATATATGTAGGTTATGCCAAAAAGTACTTCAATTGCTGCCCAGGGCACCCCCCCCAGCGACCTGCACCCTACAGTAACCGGAGTGTGCGGTGTGCTGTGGGTGCAATGGCGCACAGCTGCGGTGCGCTACCTTAAATGAAGACAGGAGTCTTCAGCCGACGATTTCGCCGTCTTCAAGCTTCTGTTCTTCTTGCTCTGCGAGGGGGACGGCGGCGCAGCTCCGGGAACGGACGATCGAGGACAGCTGCCTGTGTTCGAACCCTCTGGAGCTAATGGTGTCCATTAGCCTAAGTAGCGCAACCTAGCTGTGAACAGGTACGTTTGCTTCTCTCCCCTCGGTCCCACGTAGCAGTGAGTCTGTTGCCAGCAGAAGCTCACTGTTCTTTAACTAGCAGGCTCAGGAGAGCCCACTAGGAGCACCCAGCTCTGGCCGGGCACAGATTCTAACTAACTGAGGTCTGGAGGAGGGGCATAGAGGGAGGACCCAGTGCACACCAGATAGTACCTAATCTTTTCTTTAGAGTGCCCAGTCTCCTGCGGAGCCCGTCTATTCCCCATGGTCCTTATGGAGTCCCCAGCATCCACTAGGACGTCAGAGAAATAAGTGATGCCACTGTGACGCTCTAAGATCCCGTCACCTCCCCAGTCATGTCCCTGTATTATTATTATAGATATGTGATGCCACAGTGACACTCCCAGGTGTGTGATATACATTTGCTTCATACTGAGCAATATTTTCAATCCCCACAATTACATATAATAAAATTAATAATAATAATAATAATAATAATAATAACAACGACACTAAAGGCTGCACCCCAGTATAAAAATAATAACAGATGTCTTTAAAAGCAGGACACCTCAGGCCATTCCTCCTGTATTGTAGGACATCACCATCACTCCCAATGTATAATAATAATAATAATAATAATAATAATAATAATACCAGGACACCACAAGATGCTGTCCCTGTATAATAATAACAGTACACAATAACCTGCTCCCCCTGTATAACACTAATAACAACAGGACTCCACAGGCCTCTCCATCTGTATAACAACAACAATAAGACACCATAGGCCACTTCACCTGTATAATAATAATAATAATAATAATAACAGGGCACCACTGGCTGCTCCCCCTGTATAATAATAATAACAACAGGACACCACAGGCCGCTCCCTCTGTATAATAATAACAACAGGACACCACAGGCTGCTCCCCCTGTATAATAATAATAATAACAACAACCGGATACCACAGGCTGCTTCACCTGTATAACAACAATAACAGGACACCACAGATTGCTCCTCCTGTATAGTAATAATAACAGGACACCACAGGCTGCTCCCCCTGCATAATAATAATAATAACAGGACACCACAAGCGGGACATACTAAAAGGAATGACACTCTGGTCTGCATAAATGGAATGCCAATTGACTATAATGGGAGTAGATTGAACATTTATATATATTTCCAAAAATCTTAAACTTATGAACTATATCTTCAGCACACTTCTTCCTAAGGTGATGTCACATATTATAAATCCAGAATGACGCGGAATGACTGCGGTTTGCTATGGAATGACAGGTGTTTTATCCACCGCCCCTAAGCAAAATTAGCATGAAAGCACTGCATATGTCCCATATAAAACCCCCGATTTTTATATGATCCCCTAAGCGCACACAATAATCCTTTTCCATATGCGTCCGCCTACATCATTAGCCGACTATACATGTCACATAATGTGGAATTATGGCGGTTTTCTATGGAATGACAGCTGTTTTATCCATTGCCCCTAAGCAAAATTAGCATGAAAGCAGTGCATATATCCCATATAAAACCCCTGATTTTTCTATGATCCCCTAAGCGCACACACTAATCCTTTACCATATGCGTCCGTCTACATCTGTAGCCTACTATACATGTCACATCATGCGGAATGACGGCGGTTTGCTATGGAATGACAACTGTTTTCTCCACCGCCCCTAAGCAAAATTAGCATGAAAGCAGTGCATATGTCCCATATAAAACCCCCGATTTTTCTATGATCCCCTAAGCGCACACAATAATCCTTTTCCATATGCGTCCGCCTACATCATTAGCCTACTATACATGTCACATAATGTGGAATGACGGCGCTTTGCTATGGAATGACAGGTGTTTTCTCCACCGCCCCTAAGCAAACTTAGCATGAAAGCAGTGCATATGTCCCATATAAAACCCCCGATTTTTCTATGATCCCCTAAGCGCACACAATAATCCTTTTCCATATGCGTCCGCCTACATCATTAGCCTACTATACATGTCACATAATGCGGAATTATGGCGGTTTTCTATGGAATGACAGCTGTTTTATCCACCGCCCCTAAGCAAAATTAGCATGAAAGCAGTGCATATGTCCCTTATAAAACCCCCGATTTTTCTATGATCCCCTAAGCGCACACACTAATCCTTTTCCATATGCGTCCGCCTACATCTGTAGCCTACTATACATGTCACATCATGCGGAATGACGGCGGTTTGTTATGGAATGACAGCTGCTTTATCCAGCGCCCCTAAGCAAAATTAGCATGAAAGCAGTGCATATGTCCCATATAAAACCCCTGATTTTTATATGATGCCCTAAGCGCACACACTAATCCTTTTCCATATGCGTCCGCCTATATCAGTAGCCTACTATACGTGTCACATAATGCAGAATTATGGCAGCTTGCTATGGAATGACAGCTGTTTTATTCGCCACCTCTAAGCAAAATTAGCATGAAAGCACTGCATATGTCCCATATAAAACCCCAACATTTTCTATGATCCCCTAAACTCACACACTAATCCTTTTCCAAACGTGTCTGCCTACATCATTAGCCTACTATACATGTCACATCATGCGGAATGACGGCGCTTTGCTATGGAATGACAGGTGTTTTATCCACCGCCCCTAAGCAAAATTAGCATGAAAGCAGTGCATATGTCCCTTATAAAACCCCCGATTTTTCTATGATCCCCTAAGCGCACACACTAATCCTTTTCCATATGCGTCCGCCTACATCTGTAGCCTACTATACATGTCACATCATGCGGAATGACGGCGGTTTGTTATGGAATGACAGCTGCTTTATCCAGCGCCCCTAAGCAAAATTAGCATGAAAGCAGTGCATATGTCCCATATAAAACCCCTGATTTTTATATGATGCCCTAAGCGCACACACTAATCCTTTTCCATATGCGTCCGCCTATATCAGTAGCCTACTATACGTGTCACATAATGCAGAATTATGGCAGCTTGCTATGGAATGACAGCTGTTTTATTCGCCACCTCTAAGCAAAATTAGCATGAAAGCACTGCATATGTCCCATATAAAACCCCAACATTTTCTATGATCCCCTAAACTCACACACTAATCCTTTTCCAAACGTGTCTGCCTACATCATTAGCCTACTATACATGTCACATCATGCGGAATGACGGCGCTTTGCTATGGAATGACAGGTGTTTTATCCACCGCCCCTAAGCAAAATTAGCGTGAAAGCACTGCATATGTCCCATATAAAACCCCCGATTTTTCTATGATCCCCCTAAGCGCACACAATAATCCTTTTCCATATGCGTCCGCCTACATCATTAGCCTACTATACATGTCACATAATGTGGAATGACGGCGCTTTGCTATGGAATGACAGCTGCTTTTACCACCGCCCCTAAGCAAAATTAGCATGAAAGCACTGCATATGTCCCATATAAGACCCCCGATTTTTCTATGATCCCCTAAGCGCACACAATAATCCTTTTCCATATGCGTCCGTCTACATCATTAGCCTACTATACATGTCACATAATGTGGAATGACGGTGCTTTGCTATGGAATGACAGGTGTTTTATCCACCGCCCCTAAGCAAAATTAGCGTGAAAGCACTGCATATGTCCCATATAAAACCCCCGATTTTTCTATGATCCCCCTAAGCGCACACAATAATCCTTTTCCATATGCGTCCGCCTACATCATTAGCCTACTATACATGTCACATAATGTGGAATGACGGCGCTTTGCTATGGAATGACAGCTGCTTTTACCACCGCCCCTAAGCAAAATTAGCATGAAAGCACTGCATATGTCCCATATAAGACCCCCGATTTTTCTATGATCCCCTAAGCGCACACACTAATCCTTTTCCATATGCGTCCGCCTACATCATTAGCCTACTATACATGTCACATAATGTGGAATGACGGCGCTTTGCTATAAATGGGGGGTATAAATTGGGTCCCATTTATTTATAGGACCTTTCATCTGTTTGGGGCGAGTGCTTTTTTGAATTTTGTTTTCTTTTTCTTTTTGTCTCGTTCCGTTCTTCCCTTCGACCGGCCAGCTGGGGGCGCCGCGCGCGCAGACTGGCGGCCGCTCCTGGCCGCTCGGGGACTTTGCATTCAAATGGGTGGGGTGTTTTTGTCTTTTGCCTGTTTTTCACTTCCCCCCCCCTCTCAATCGTGTATTCCCTCGTCTGGCCAGCGGGGGGCGCCGCGGCGGTGACACAGGGGAGGGTTCATCCTGGCGGGCCGGGTACCTTTCGTCTGTGTGGGGCGAGTGCTTTTTTGAATTCTTTTTGTCTCGTTCCGTTCTTCCATTCGACCGGCCAGCGGGGGGCGCCGCGCGCGCGGACCGGCGGGGCCCGGGGTCCTGCGTCCCACTTACTTTCTCCCGACGGGAATTGTTTCTTTTTTTTTATCCGAAAGGACACACAGAATCTGCACCCCCCGCAGTGGCGTCAGGCGGCCACCGGGGGCGCCGCGGCGGTGATCCGGGCGGCGCCCGAGCGCCGCCTTCCCGTCCGCTGGGCCAAGGGGGCCGGGACGGGTCGCGCGCCGCCGTTTCCCCCCGATCTGCGCGGTCCGAGCCGCCTCTGGCCACCGGGGGGCGCCGTCGGGGGGAGCGGGGGCACCCCCGCCGCCTGCACGCGTCGGGCCTCCCCCCGGGCCCCGGCCAGCGAGCGTCGGACTCCAGCGCGGAAGTGTCGCCGATGAGTGCGGACCAGGGCGCCCGCGGCCCAGCGGCACTTCCAGGGGTTCGGGGAGGAGATGGGTGAAGCCTGGGTCGAGCGCACCCTCGGCCGTCCGTGTCACTACCCGCCGGAGCACACCTCCGCCGAATCAGTAGGTACCAACGAGGCGAGCGAGAAAGCCGGGACTCTGTCCGGGGCCGATAAGCCCGTTTCCCTGGAGCTCCTGCGAAAGGACCCGTGGCAGAATAGGCACGGAGCTCACAGAGCAGCAGGGCCGGAGCTCGGAGAGCAGCAGGGCCGGAGCTCGGAGAGCAGCAGGGCCGGAGCTCGGAGAGCAGCAGGGCCGGAGCTCGGAGAGCAGCAGGGCTGGGGCTCTCTCCCGTCCATAGGCTGCCCAGGCAGGGCTCCAGGAGCCCAGTACCAGCTCTCCCCGTCCGACAGCCTCCTCTCTAGAAGCGGAGAGCGGACGCAGTCGGGCTCCCGAACCGGGGCCCTGGGAGGTTTGGGAGAGCCCTGCCGGGAGCCACCTGGACGGGTGCGCGGCGCCCCCCGGTGGTCGAAGACGGAACCGCGGAGGTCTCTCTCTCCAGGACTTCCAGCCTCCCGTTCCCCCGACTCCCCCTTCCGAGGCCGAGACGGGGCAGCGCCGGGCGTCCGGTGGAGCCCGGCCCGTCTCCCTCTCCCCCCGGCGGCAGCGCCCCCCGGCGGGCCGAATCGGGTATTGCGATACGCGGAAGTTCAGCCGATGAGTGCGGAGGGGCGCCCCTCAAGCCGTGAGGCGCCTCCGGGAGCCCGGGGAAGCGTTGGAGTACGCACCGCGAGAGCGTCGCGCACGCCGCCCGTCCCGCTACTCCCGAGGGAACCGGCCAGAGAGCATCACAGGTGGCGAGCAGAGTCAAGCCGGAAAAGAGAAAACAGAGGGCTGCGGCTGACGCGAGAGAAGGGCCCCCGTCTCCTTTCTCCGCAACCCGATCGATGTGGCACCCCGCGCCCCGGCGGGGAGGGACGATCGCTCGGCCGGAACCCAGGGGTCTCTGCCAGCTCCAGGCGAACCTGACCCTCCCTCTGCCCATGGCGCGCCTGGAACCCCTCCGCCCAGAGAGGGCGTCCGGTCCCCAGGCGTCCACCCGAGCGCTCCGGTTTCCGGAGCCGGGCGGGCCCCGCACCTGTACCCCGTGCGGTGCGGTCTGCTCCGAGTCTGTCCCGGGGGCCCGAAGCGTTTACTTTGAAAAAAATAAGAATTTACTCACCGGTAATTCTATTTCTCGTAGTCCGTAGTGGATGCTGGGAACTCCGAAAGGACCATGGGGAATAGCAGGCTCCGAAGGAGGCTGGGCACTCTAGAAAGATTTATGACTACCTGGTGTGCACTGGCTCCTCCCACTATGACCCTCCTCCAAGCCTCAGTTAGGACACTGTGCCCGGACGAGCGTACACAATAAGGAAGGATTTTGAATCCCGGGTAAGACTCATACCAGCCACACCAATCACACCGTATAACTCGTGATATTAAACCCCGTAAACAGTATGAAACAACTGAGCCTCTCAACAGATGGCTCAACCATAACCCGATTTAGTTAACAATAACTATGTACAAGTATTGCAGATAAACCGCACTTGGGATGGGCGCCCAGCATCCACTACGGACTACGAGAAATAGAATTACCGGTGAGTAAATTCTTATTTTCACTGACGTCCTAGTGGATGCTGGGAACTCCGAAAGGACCATGGGGATTATACCAAAGCTCCCAAACGTGCGGCAGAGTGCGGATGACTCTGCAGCACCGAATGAGAGAACTCCAGGTCCTCCTTAGCCAGGGTATCAAATTTGTAGAATTTTGCAAACGTGTTTGCCCCTGACCAAGTAACAGCTCGGCAAAGTTGTAAAGCCGAGAACCCTCGGGCAGCCGCCCAAGATGAGCCCACCTTCCTTGTGGAATGGGCATTGACAGATTTTAGCTGTGACAGGCCTGCCACAGAATGTGCAAGCTGAATTGTACTACAAATCCAACGAGCAATAGTCTGCTTAGAAGCAGGAGCACCCAGCTTGTTGGGTGCATATAAAATAAACAGCGAGTCAGATTTTCTGACTCCCGCTGTCCTGGAAACATATATTTTCAGGGCCCTGACAACGTCTAGCAACTTGGAGTCCTCCAAGTCCTTAGTAGCCGCAGGCACCACAATAGGCTGGTTCAGGTGAAACGCTGACCTTAGGGAGAAACTGGGGACGAGTCCTCAATTCTGCCCTATCCATATGGAAAATCAGATAAGGGCTTTTACATGATAAAGCCGCCAATTCTGGTACTCGCCTGGCCGAAGCCAAGGCCAATAACATGACCACTTTCCAAGTGAGATATTTCAGATCCACGGTCTTTAGTGGCTCAAACCAATGTGATTTTAAGAAACTCAACACCACGTTGAGATCCCAAGGTGCCACAGGAGGCACAAATGGGGCGGAATATGCAGCACTCCTTTTACAAATATATAGATTGGTAAATGCTCAATTAGCTTAGTGATATCATTCAGGTGCTCGAAAGGAAGGGGTATTTCTGAGCAAGAAAAAAAGCAATTGTTTCCCCAGCACACTGAATGGATAACAGTAACCAGATATAAATCCCACATGATAATAGAATTCAGAGCTCTTCGTTACACATATTTGCTTAAATGTGTGGTTAAGCCCCAAAGCCGCTTTTCTTGCTCCTTTTACAAATGTCTGAACTTCAGGTACTGAAGCTAGTTCTTTTTGAAAGAAAATCGACAGAGCCGAGATCTGTACCTTAATGGAACCTAATTTTAGGCCCATATTCACTCCTGCTTGCAGGAAATGCAGAAATCGACCTAGTTGAAATTCCTCTATTGGGGCCCTTTCGGCCTCACACCATGCAACATATTTCCGCCATATGCGGTGATAATGATTTGCTGTAACCTCTTTCCTGGCTTTAATAAGCGTAGGAATGACTTCTTCCGGAATGCCCTTTTCCTTTAGGATCCGGCGTTCAACCGCCATGCCGTCAAACGCAGCCGCGGTAAGTCTTGGAACAGACAGGGCCCTTGCTGTAGCAGGTCTTGTCTGAGCGGCAGAGGCCACGGGTCCTCTGAGATCATCTCTTGAAGTTTCGGGTACCACGCTCGTCTTGGCCAATCTGGAACCCCGAGGATTGTGTTTACTCCTCGCCTTCTTATTATTCTCAATACCTTTGGTATGAGAGGCAGAGGAGGGAACACATAAACTGACTGATACACCCACGGTGTCACTAGAGCGTCCACAGCTATTGCCTGAGGGTCTCTTGACCTGACGCAACACCTCTCTAGTTTTTTGTTTAGGCGGGACGCCATCATGTCCACCTGTGGACAATACCACTGATTTACAATCATTTGGAAGACTTCTAGATGAAGTCCCCACTCTCCCGGGTGGAGGTCGTGCCTGCTGAGAAAGTCTGCTTCCCAGTTGTCCACTCCCGGAATGAACACTGCTGACAGTGCTAGTAGATGATTTTCCGCCCATCGGAGAATTCTTGTGGCTTCTGCCATTGCCATCCTGCTTCTTGTGCCGCCCTGTCGATTCACATGGGCGACTGCCGTGATGTTGTCTGACTGAATCAGCACCGGCTGGTGTAGGAGCAGGGATTTTGCTTGACTTAGGGCATTGTACATGGCCCTTAGTTCCAGAATATTTATGTGAAGGGAAGTCTCCTGACTTGACCATAGTCCTTGGAAGTTTCTTCCCCTTGTGACTGCCCCCCAGCCTCGAAGGCTGGCATCCGTGGTCACCAGGACCCAGTCCTGTATGCCGAATCTGCGGCCCTCTAGAAGATGAGCACTGTGCAGCCACCACAGAAGAGACACCCTGGTTCTTGGAGACAGGGTTATTAAACGATGCATCTGAATATGCGATCCGGACCACTTGTCCAACAGGTCCCACTGAAAGATTCTGGCATGGAACCTGCCGAATGGAATTGCCTCGTAAGAAGCTACCATCTTTCCCAGGCCCCGCGTGCAGTGATGCACCGATACCTGTTTTGGTTTCAGGAGGTCTCTGACTAGAGAAGACAACTCCCTGGCTTTCTCCTCCGGGAGAAACACTTTTTTTTTTTTTGGGGACTGTGTCCAGAATCATACCCAGGAACAATATACGTGTAGTCGGAACCAGCTGTGACTTTGGGATATTCAGAATCCAGCCGTGCTGGCGCAGCACTTCCTGAGATAGTGCTACTCCCACCAACAACTGTTCCTTGGACCGTGCCTTTATTAGGAGATCGTCCAAGTACGGGATAATTAAAACTTCCTTTTTTTGAAGGAGTATCATCATTTCGGCCATTACCTTGGTAAACACCCTCGGTGCCATGTACAGTCCAAACGGCCGTGTCTGGACTTGGTAATAGCAGACCTGTACCACAAATCTGAGGTACTCCTGGCGAGGATGGTAAATGGGGACAAGCAGGTAAGCATCCTTGATGTCCGGGATACCATGTAATCCCCCTCATCCAGGCTTGCAATAACCGCCCTAAGCGATTCCATCTTGAACTTGAATTTTTTTATGTATGTGTTCAAGGATTTTAAATATAAAATGGGTCACACCAAACCATGCGGTTTTGGTACCCCAAACCGTGTGGAATAGTAACCCCGTCCTTGTTGAAGTAGGGGCCCTTGAGTATTACCTGCTGGGAATACCGCTTATTAATTGCCTCTAGCACAGCCTCCCTGCCTGAGGGAGTTGTCGGCAAGGCATATTTGAGGAAACGGCGGGGGGGAGACATCTCGAATTCCAGCTTGTACCCCTGAAATACTACTTGAAAGAAACAGGGATCCACCTGTGAGCGAGCCCACTAATTGCTGACATTTTTGAGACGGCCCCCCACCGTACCTGGTTACACCTGTGGAGCACCCGCGTCATGCTGTGGACTCACAGGAAGCGGGGGAAGAATTTTGATTCTGGGAACAGGCTGACTGGTGCAGTTTTTTCCCTCTTCCCTTGTCTCTGTACAGAAAGGAAGCGCCATTTGACCCCCTTGCTTTTCTGAAGCCGAAAGGACTGTACCTGATAATACAGTGCTTTCTTAGTCTGTGAGGAAACCTGAGGTAAAAATATTTCTTCCCAGCAGTTGCTGTGGATACAAGGTCCCAGAGACCATCCCCAAATCATTCCTCACCCTTATAAGGCAGAATCTCTATGCACCTTTTAAGTCAGCATCACCTGTCCAGTGACAGGTCTCTAATACCCTCCTGACAGAATGGACATTACATTCATTTTGGATGCCAGCCGGCAAAATATCCCTCTGTGCATCCCTCATATATAAGACGACGTCTTTAATATGTTCTCATATTAGCAAACTAGTATGCTTGACAGGGTCACCGACCACGCTGCAGCAGCACGATCTGCAGGTCTCAGTCTAGTACCTGAGTGTGTAAATACAGACTTCAGGATAGCCTCCTGCTTTTTATCAACAGGTACCTTCAAAGTGGGCATTCCTAAAACGGCAGTGCCACCTTTTTTGACAACCGTGTGAGCGCCTTATCCACCCTAGGGGATATCTCCCAGCGTAACTTATCCTCTGGCGGGAAAGGGTCAGTAACTTTTTAGAAATTACTAGTTTCTTATC